>NC_139720.1:132767121-133029621 GCF_964211835.1 Anser anser | reverse complement strand
CATGCATTGCTGTATGTGATCATAATAGAGATCATCCCAGCCAGACTGTGTGGTGGGACAACTTCCTGAGAGACTGTGGGAGAGATTCATGCCTACACTAACATTGTGTTCAAAACTTAATCAGAACAGAATTTTCATTGATTGAAAACAAGTGTTATGAATCACAGGCATTTGCAAATAACTTAAGCTTGGTAGTTTGAGGCCTGGAGCTAGAATGAACTGGGGAAAAAAAAAGTGAAAAAAAGGGTTTATGGACTCGTATTCTTTTATCGTTCAGCTGCCTGATTTAAAAAAAAAAAGATTTTTTTTCTTAAAGAAAAAGGATTTTAGCATATGATGACAGTGCTCACTCTAAGTATACACAGCCTTTCATGAAAGATTTAGGCACACTTCTCTGCAAACTGAAGAAAACATGAAGATTAACTCATGTTAACACCAATTTGAATATGAGTAACACTGAAGTTTTTACAGTCTCTCTCTCTCTCTCTCTTTCTTTTTTCTGGGTCAGGTCATAAATTAAATTCCATTATTCACTTTATAAAATGAAGTTCCTCTTTGTTTATGATTTAGTGTTTTTTAATAATAATTCTGCACTATATGCAGTTAAGTTCAGAGATAGAGGATTTCTTTTCTGATGTCAGTGAACTCACATGTTAAATTCCATTATTCACTTTATAAAATGAAGTTCCTCTTTGTTTATGATTTAGTGTTTTTTAATAATAATTCTGCACTATATGCAGTTAAGTTCAGAGATAGAGGATTTCTTTTCTGATGTCAGTGAACTCACATGTTGAAAAGATATAATCTGAAAAGTGATATGCTTTGAAACAATGGGTATGTACTACTAATGTCTGGCAATCACATTTTTTATGTATTTGGAGAGCTGTACAAAATATTACAGAAGTGACCTTATCCTACAGGAGTGGTAGGGATTTTTGTCCCCTGTTTTTTAGAGGAGGGAACTGTAACAAAAAGATGTTGAGTGTCTCATTAAATTTGATATTCTGTACAAGTATACAGTTCTCCACTAGATTCTCTAATGCTCTAAGCATGAAGTACCAGTTATGTTAAACATATCTAAATACTAAATTCACCAAAAAGAAACTAAGAAGCTTGGCTCACTATCTGTTTAAAAACTAACCAGCATTTGTACATAAATTATTAAATTAACCTGCAAAAAAATAAAAAAGGATGGTGTGGAAAACAGAAAAATAAGAATGGAAGAGAGAAAGATTCATGTGGTGTAAAATAGTCATTGATGTAATATTCCACCTATCACTTTCATAAAAAATTATTGTGAGAAGCATAGGAGAGAATCAATCCAGAAAACACCCTCTGTCAGTAGGCATCTTAGGTCTGAACATGTTTTTTGAGTAAGGGATTGCAGCTTTCCTGATTCTTGTAGTCAGCCACAAAAAACTTCCTGCCAAACACCCACAGTGTTTATAGCTATCTATTTTGAGAGTTATTTCATAGCCATAATTGAAGCAGTAGGTGAAATAAACTCTTGGAAAGGATCTTCTTTAAAATAGTGTCGTACATATGGATATTTAAAATAATAAAATAGAATCTCTCTCAATCTACCAACACATAGAATAAATTCACATCAAAATGCAACAGAAATAGTTCACATTAGGGATATAGGCAATATTACAAGCACAGGAAGAAGTACAAAATCCCTGTCCCTGACGCACTAAGGTTTTCCAGATGTTGACACTGTGCCTCAGATGACTAGACAAATGCTAATTCCAACACAAATGGCCAACCAATGGAAGAATACAGAAGCCATCCTATTACACCCAGCCAAATCGTAGATGCAGTGCTGACAAGAACATATTTGCTCAGGGAGAATAAAAGAGCCACAGAGGAAGAGTCAGAAGTTATGTCTCCCTTGTGGTAGGCACTGTATACCCTTGTAATAAGAAGACACTTTGCAACTCAGCGGGCTCACATTTCATACAGTTTGGCTGTAGACAGTCAAAAGTAAGTTACTTTAGCTTTGTGAAGCTCCAATATTATACAATTCTTACAGATTCTAGAAAAATCAGCATGCATTTAACTGCTCATTTTAAGAGTTTCAAAGAAACAGCAGAAAAATTATGTCATTGAATTTTAAAATCTTGAAGACAATTCATGTGGTTACCCTCTCATATGGGATACTTATATCTAAGGATACAAAAGCATTGTGATGCATAAAGTCAATGTCACATGAGGAGGGCTGTAGTCTAGTTTTAATGCATCTTAAATTTGCCAAGATGAAAATCTTAAGAGCAAAACAGTTATGTACGTCACATAATACTTAATAAAAAAGGTGAATTTTTTTGCCACAGAATGTTGTAGAAACCAGAATCAAAGGGGAAAAAAAAAACTGAATAAATGAATGAAAGAAAAGATCATTGGTGACCCACAAATCCAGGATAGGTCAAAATGGAAAGAAGATATCTGTGACAGGAATATAATGGTTAAGGCCACTTGTGAGAAGGCGGTTTTAGATGTCTAGCTTGCATGCGATTCAGAGTACTTTACATTGAAGCATAAGTTCCTACTTAACCACTGGAGAGAGTTGTATGACTTCTGAAGGTTATTCAAGTGCCTGAAGGTAAACTTCACAAAACCACTGGGATAGGTTTCATTACTACAGAAGATCAGTGTTTTTACTGGTCTACGCCCATGTGGCTAAACAGAGAAGCAACAATCACAAAGCCTTGATAAGAAAACTCCTTTAAACTCTTTGCTTAGTCTGCCATGCACCTCACTCTCTAATAAGAAAGTGATGTGAAAACAGCCCTAACAAAGTTCATGTGCTAGTGTTTTCATTATGCAGGCTAATAAGTAGCCTCTCTCCCTGTGCAAAAATCAAGTTCTTCAAAAAACATGTTCATCGTATATGCACACACAAAGATTTTTTTTTGCCAAAGACAATTTCAAAAGTAAGTGGATGATACCCCCTTGATAAGAGATGAACTTTCCAATGTATGAAAATGCAGTTGTAACAATCTGCTTCCCGTAATAATTTCTCCTTTAGGCAAAAAGTGATATTGCCATGTGTTTCAGTTTAAAATCTTGCTTTACTTTTTGTTTTCTTTTGTTTTGCTTTAGTAAAACATTTAGACCCATTTAATCTTGCTGTGAGTGGTCAGAGTTTGCAATTATGTTTTAAGACTAGTCCGACTTTTTGATAAACACCTGCTTTTTCATTTCAAGAATGGAAACTGTAGTCTAAGTTAATCAGCATATAGATTTGAACTTCCAGATGTAGGAGATGTTAGATCAATGTGGCTTTTAAATATACAGGAAATCCTTTTGCAAATGTTTAGTGCATGTGGTACTTTTGAAGTTGTTCATGTTCATTTTCTCCATCCTCCTTCCCTCCCTCCCACACAAACATTCTGCTGGGCTTTTTGTTTTTACTTGTTATGCTCCTTGGATGGTAATGCCATGGATCTTTGAAGGCCTGAAGTGAGGTCTGGTGTTCCACATCTAGGCTAATATGCTTTTGTTTCTGAAGATAAGAATACAATTTAGTTGTCTAAATATAGGCACCTAGTTCTGCATCATATGACATAGTTTATCCAATGTATGTACACGGAAACAGCAGATGGGAACAGCAGCCTTTTGGGAAACCTGCATTTCACTGGAATAGCAGGAGATAGGTGAGATACCCCTCAGTGACTACTGTAAGGCTGCACACCTATGTTCTGTTTGCTGAATCCTACTCTACATGTTAGCGATGTACATCTGTCTCTGAGCTGGCTGTCTAAACTTGTGCTGTACTCTGTGGTCAGAAACAGGCAGGATTCTCTAAAATCTGAAGCTGGCATTTCATAGAATCATAAAATCATAGAATATCCGGAGTTGGAAGGGACCCATATGGATCATCGTGTCCAACTCCTGGCACCGCACAGGTCTACCCAAAATTTTAGACCATGTGACTAAGTGCACAGTCCAAACGCTTCTTAAATTCAGACAGCCTTGGTGCGGTGATTACTTCCCTAGGGAGCCTGTTCCAGTGTGCAACCACCCTCTCAGTGAAGAACCTCTTCCTGATGTCTAGCCTAAACCTCCCCTGCCTCAGCTTGACACCATTGCCGCAGGTCCTATCACTGGTGATTAAGGAGAATAGGTCGGCACCTGCCCCTCCACTCCCCCTCGCGAGGAAGTTGTAGACTGCGATGAGGTCTCCCTTCAGCCTTCTCCAGGCTGAACAGGCCAAGTGACCTCAGCTGCTCCTCATACGTCTTCCCCTCTAGGCCCTGCACCATTTTCGTCGCCCTCCTCTGGACACTCTCCAATAGTTTCACATCCTTTTTGTACTGTGGTGCCCGGAACTACACACAGTACTTGAGGTGAGGCCGCACCAGCGCAGAGTAGAGTGGGACAATCACTTCCCTCGACTGACTAGCTATGCCGTGCTTGATGCATCCCAGGATACGGTTGGCCTTCCTGGCTGCCAGGGCACACTGCTGGCTCTTATTCAACTTGCTGTCAACCACAACACCCAGATCCCTCTCTGCGGGGCTGCTGTCCAGTGTCTCGTTGCCCAGTCTGTACGTATAGCCAGGGTTGCCCTGTCCCAGGTGCAGGACCCGGCACTTGCTCTTATTAAGCTTCATGTGGTTGGTGATCACCCAGCTCTCCAATCTGTCCAGATCTCTCTGCAAGGACTTTCCGCCCTCAGCCAAGTCTACAACTCCTCCAAGTTTAGTGTCATCAGCAAATTTGCTCAGAACACCTTCTAGTCCTACATCCAAATCATTTATAAAAACATTGAAGAGGACTGGCCCTAAAATGGAGACTTGAGGGATCCCACTAGTTACCATCCGCCAGCCAGATGTGGCCCCATTTACCACAACCCTTTGAGCCCTGCCTGTCAGCCAATTGCTCACCCATCGTATGAAGTTTTTGTTTAGTTGTATGCTGGACATTTTGTCCAGTAGGATCCTATGGGAAACCGTGTCAAAAGCTTTGCTGAAGTCCAAAAAGATCACATCAGCTGGTTTCCCAGCATTTAAAATGCTGAAAAAAATGATGTCCTGATGTTTCTTGCTGTTGATATTAAAGGTTGCTAAATCAGCTGTCATGGAAAGCCTGATGAGACAAATTGCACCTTAATGTACACATAAACACAGGTACTGAGTTACTTAACAACTTCTTTGCCTCAGTCTTCACTGGTGGTCAGGCTTCCCATAACCCTCAAGTCCCTGAACCTCTAGGCAGGAGCTAGGGGAGCAGAGTCCCACCTACTGTAAGTGAAGAGCAAGTTAGGGACCCCCCTGACACAACCCATGTTCCCTGACATGGAACAGATCCTCCTGGAAGCCATGTTAAGGCACATGCAGGACAAGGAGGTGATCTGGGACAGCAAACATGGCTTCACCAAGGGCAAATCCTGCCTGGCCAATCTTGTGGCCTTCTATGGTAGAATGACTTTATCAGTCAACAAGGGGAGACTGACCAATACCATCTACTTGGACTTCAGTAAGGTTTTTGATGTAGTCCTACAGGACATGCTAATGTCTAAATTGGAAAGATATGGATTTGAAGGGTGGACCATCCAGTGGTTAAGGAATTGGTTCAATGGCCACACCCAGAGAGTAGTGGTCAATGGTTTCATGTCCAGGTGGAGACCAGTGACAAGCAGTGTCCCTCAGCGTTCTGTCTTGGGACTGGTGCTTTTCAATATCTTCATCTATGGCATAGATATAGGATCAAGTGCACCCTCAGCAAGTTTGTAGATGACACTAAACTTAGTGGTGCAGTTAATACAACAGAAGGAGGAAATGCCATATAAAGGGACCTGAACTGGCTGGAGAAGTGGGCCCATGTGAATTGACGTTCAACAAGTCAAAGTGCAAGGTACTGCACCTGGGTCAGGGCAATCCCAGGCAGGAGTCAGACTGGGAGAAGAACTCCTTGAGAGCAGCCCTGTGGAGAAAGACTTGGGGGCTCTGGTGGACGAAAGGCTCGACATGAGCCAGGAGTGCATGCTTGCAGCCCAGAAGGCCAACTGCATCCTGGGCTGCATCAAAAGAGCCGTGACCAGCAGGTCGAGGGAGGGGATTGTTCCCCTCTACTCTGCCCTTGTGAGGCCCTACTTGGAATACTGAATCGAGGTTTGGGGACCCCAGCACAAGAAAGATGTGGACCTGTTAGAACAAGTGCAGAGGAGGGCCACAAAGATGATCAAGGGACTGGAGCACCTCTCCTATGAAGAAAGGCTGAGAGAGCTGGGGATGTTCAACCTGGAGAAGAGAAGGCTCTAGGGAAAGCACATTGTGGCCTTTCAGTACTGAAAGGGGTCTTATAAAAAGGATGGAGAGGGACTCTTTGCTCAGGTAGATAATGAAAGGACAAGGGGGAATGATCTTAAACTAAAAGAGGGGAGATTTAGATTAGACATCAGGAAGAAATCCTTCACTCAGAGAGTGGTGAGGCACTGGAACAGGTTGCCCAGAGAAGCTGTGGATACCCCAACATTGGAGGTGTTCAGGCAAAGTTGGATGGGGCCTTGGCCAACACGTTCTAGTGGGTATTGTCCCTGCCTATGACAGGAGGGTTGGAACTAGATTGTCTTTAAGATCCCTTCCAACCCAAGCCATTCTATGATAAACTGATGATTCTATGACAAACTTATGATTCTATGATAAACTATGATTCTATGATAAACAGTGAAACTTCTGGACAAGTCTGGAGTTGCTCTTTGTGAACACAGAAAAAATGGACTTAATTGTTATTTATACATATATTTTTAATTGCTGCAATGAAATTCCTTTACTTTCCCTTTATTAAAGGATATTAAAGGTTTTCCCTTTTTTCCACTCACATTTTCATTTGGATAAATGCATTTTTCAGGAGTGAGCAAGTAACCTTTTCTGATTTGTGAATTGTGTCAATATTTAGGATTGCTTAACTGTTCAGGCTTTCCAAACAGCATTAAATTAATTCTAGGTTGCCACTACTAGATTTTTCTGTTTATTAATATGTTTATGTGTCATGTAGGTTGCTACACGCTCTTTGACGGGGAGTATATACTACAGCTCATATGGTAAAAGTACATTTACAAATACTATAGTCATTGCAAATATTTCACAGATTGAATTTATATGAGATCATAGAGCAACTCATTATATAAAAGAAATTTTTATATACTGCAGTCTTCAGTGTTGCTATATGAAATATGACACACACTTTATGTCATGTATATGAAACATATGGCTGTCCCATATAAGAATTAAGGCTGTCACACTTTCGCAATAAACACCTGTTGCTGTTCTGTCTAAAATATGATAATCGTTATCACAGGATCTGAAATGCTTTACCCTTATTCTGATGCTGTGACATGTGGCTATTCCTGTTTTTGTGAATACAGGGACAGTGCAACACAGGCTGACAGAATGACACCCCAGGGTCACAGGAAATTTAAGATAATATGGACACTGGAAACTTTACCACCCATTTAGCCTGCATCATCCATGCTCTTCAATTTCCAGAAATATGTATTGTTAACCTGTGTGTCTTACTTTAGTGGGTTGTGGGGTGATTTCTTCATCAAGATTTTTGTTAAATATTCTTTTTAAATCTTATTATAATATTGTAATAATCCTAATTTTAATGCTTATATAATATGCAAGATAATGCCTAATACTTAATTTTGATGATCATCAAAATGTATTCATAAAGGACAAATTTAAATCTACTTGTTTTTAAAAGAAGCTTTATATTAGTAACTCCTATGGGGTGAATATAAGAGAAGATGAAGTTGATCAATAATGTTGACAAAAGAATTTATTGGTTTGCACTAATCTGGACAAGCTTAGGCAGGAATTTGGCAGTGTTTCAGTGGCCTCCTTTTAGGAATGAAGGGAAAAAAACTCAGCTAGTTTGAGGGTGGTTGTTCAGTTTACCATACGGATTGTCTGAATTAGATGTTTGGACTCAATGACCCAGGAAGTCTTTTCCAAGACCTTACTCCTCATTCGAACTTTCATATTTCCTGTCATTTGATTGCTCTCTTTCTTAAACTGCTTAGAGGAGCCTTCAACATTTTCCTTTCTAGATTTTTATTTTTGTTTAAAGGAAAGTGGAAAAATATTATATTTAAATGTTGAAGGTGGGCTTCATGGAACCGACCTTTCTTAATTAATTCCTTGGCTTATTCTCTTTTGAGTTCTTTGTGTTGGTATTTGTGTATTTCTCATTAATTCAGTCAGTTCCACTGAGTAGCTTTTCCTTTAAAACCACTGCATACCTCATTCTTTCAAAGCATTATGTGTTATGTATCTGGAGGAGATGAAATATAATGCAGCTTCAGTGAAGCACTATAGTTTTTCTTCCTGTCTTCTACTCATGATGTATATGCATGCACCAGCAGGAGATTTGAGGAGGGGATTGCAAAACCAGGAGAAACACATTCATAAAGAAAATCTGAGAGAAGACAAGTAACATTTATTAGAAAGAAACCCATGAGACTTTTTTTAGTACAGGGGAGAGGTAAAAATCAGGAGTCAAAGTCTGTGATTAATTAGTCTTTGTAAGGTCAAAAGTAAATGAAACACCCCCAGAGACAATCTGAAGTATTAGGACCTTATCCAGTGGTGTAGATACTTAGCCCTGAGTGCTATGAAGTAGTGAAGAGGCTCCAGGACAGAAGCTCCTATGACACGCTTCAACACTCCCATTCCAGCTGAAGGGATAGAGATAGAGGAACAGAGATCTGGACAATATGAATGAGGCTGTCCAGATTCTGCTTTCTGAATGGAAAACAAAACCTTCAATTTTGGTAGCTATTGTCTGGATAGTTTTTAGGAAAAAAAAAAAAAAGAAAGTAGTTTTAACAGAGGACATCCTAAACTGAAAATAATATTTAAAGTAGGTAGTACATGAAAAATAACCTATGATACAGTGATGGAAAAAGATGCACAGAAAGCCAACCCAACTGGCCTTGTTCAGGCAAAATCCCATCTACAAACAGAGTAGACTGTGCTTGAATAATGCCTGCAGGATTACCCCCTCTTGTATATAATAAGGAGGGATTCATTTTAAGATTAGGACACGTAAACTGAGATAGTATTAGTAATGGGGTTGCAGTTGCCTGGAGCTGGATGTTTAAACATCATTTAAGATGCTGTGGGGTATTCTTAGATTTCACTTGGACTTGCCTCTCCAGGAGGTCTACCATTATTTTTGTATGATGTCTGCTGTCCCTATATGGATATATATGATATACTTGCACATTTCAGTTGACACAAGGTGCCTACTGCCTTTAGGCTGAGTTTAGCAACAGATTTTCTCCTCCAGCTCATGCATAGACATCTCAATTTGCATGTCTTAATGCCAGGCTGAATCCTGCCTCCATATTGTTCAGTACATCCAAAACCAGCCACGGTGACATTGCATGTGCAGTTATAACAAAGCAATAAATGAGGCAAAAAGAGGAGAAGCATTATTTGGTGACTGCAGAAAAAAATTGACAATAATTCAGCTGTGTCTAATGAATAAGGAACTTTTTTCTTCTTGTTATACCAGTATAAATCTGGAGAAATTGTACTGACCTACAAGAAAAGAAGTGAGAAGACAATAAGACAGAAGAGATACGAAGCAGAAAGAGCATTTTGTTGAATTTTTCCCTAAACCACAGGATTTTACAAGGAAAATCTTCTCTGAAAATACAAAATACATGAAAGTAAATCCCAGTAGGCTTTCTGTCCTATATCTTGTGTTTGGTATATCTTATCTGCCATTCAGGTATGTGGACAACACTAAAGACCAGGTGTCACCAGTTTGATAAAGCCTCACATAGGACAAAATCCCTGGTTATTCATAAAAGAAAAGGTCATAGAAGCAAAGGTAGGCTGGTAGAAGGAAAGTAATAGAGATGTTCACATAAGAATGTGCAGGACAGATGCATGAATATTATTAGAAAAATTCATGTTGAGTCCCCATGGTGAAATGAGCAGCAGGTGCTGGGCTGCTGCAGGGGAAATTAAGCAGGCAGTTTGAAAGGGCAGATAGATACATAGCCCTGGGACACATTCATTAAAGCAGAGGAGATGTGAAATCTCCCTTAGCACATGCAATTACGCTCTGCTGATTTGAAAACAACTGATTTTATATTGTGAAAAATAAAGTCATGAGTGGTCAAAAAGCCAAACGAGTTCTTGACATTTTCTGAAGGCAACACCTTCTCTATAAAATGGAAGCACCAGGCAAGGCTGCAGCTTTTAAAGGAAGGCTTCGCAGAAGGCATTATTCTCAGATTTCAGGACAGGAGCAGTGGAGAGAGCTGCTCAAACAGGATTCCTGAAACCCAGAGAAAGGTGGGTTTTTTTGTTTGTTGTTCTTTTTATTTTTTTTTTCCATAGGAGACAGCCATTGAAAAGGAATAAAGGAATAAGATGATTTTAATAACACTGGTACCTCTACAGAAAGAATACTTTGGTTTAGATTTTTGTTAAATGTCTCTAATACATTTATCTTATAAAGTGGCAAACGACATCCTGTTCTAGTGAAGGCCAAATACTGCTCCCCCAGAGATACGTTGAGAATAAATTTACTGACCTCAGTGGAACTAGTGTGGATTATACTATTGTGTCACGGAATGAAAGGATAGTTTGGCTCTTGCTTTGCTAAGCAAGGGAACTGTCAACTTTGTAAATGAAACCAGCCGCATAGCAACAGCCTGGTTTCCCTCATCCAACACGCACTCTGCTTTTAATTTCCATTTGTATTAAGGAGCTTTATTTGGGTCATTAAACATTTCACTATTAGCATATCAGCTTTTGAATGTAGAAACCAGTGATATGGCTTCCAAAAGTAGCAGGCATGTCAGCAGTGAAGGAAGAAAGGAGAAGATCCAGGAGGACAACCTAAAACATTGTAAAATGTGTTAGTTATAACTAATTATTTTAATCCATATATTAACTGGCTGAAAATACAAGATGAGTTGCAAGATTTTATAAATACATCAAAGACTTCTGGTTACATCAAAAGACATTCACATTCTTTATCTATTATGCTTAGGGCTTAAGGTTTCCTATTCAAACCAGTTGTCATTTTTTTCCTTTGAAGAGCAGATGTTCTGAAAGAGCACTGATACTTCAAAAGAATGTACCTTGTACACGGGGTAGCACTTAGTAAAAATTTCATCTTGTGCCCCTCTCTCCCCATCTTGCAGAATAGAAACATGAAACTAGTTAATACGTATTGCAGAAAAACCTGTCATCGTTATGTTAAGAAAATTCCTCATATTTTCTCTCCTTCAGACTGTTTTATACATGCTTGAGAAATAGGAAAGGCCTGGATTCACACCTACTTGAACAGAGAGGGGAAATCATAACCCTTGTATTAGTTCATGTTGCTAAGCCTCATACTATGAGTGCTGTGCAGTCTATTGAGAAGCTGAAGCTGAATTTGAATCAGGGTTTTTGAGATCTTTCCCATAAGATTTCAGTGAACTTCAATCAGTCCCCAAAATGCCTCTTAATCCAAGCAGAAATGGGAATTACGTCATAGAAACATCACAAGATAAGGGGAAATGTGATGCTTGTACCTATCCGAGAATGTTAAAATGCCCATAGAATTCAGAACATCAGGGTGTAAAGAAACTTATAAGTAGGAGGCAACAAAAAGATAAAGTTATGAAAAAAGAAATGAAGAGCAAGCCAAGTCAAAACTTGCCACCCAGGCAATCCTGCTAAAGAAGGATTACTACAAAAATGGTGGACTCAAACCCTTCTCAATACAAAGTCAAACAAGGGGCAATTCCCGAAGACCAGGGGTTCAGTTCAGACTTTAAACGCTAGAAGTCAAGAAGTATGAAAAGTATAGGAGGGCAGAGCAGTGCTGGAACAGACTTCAAGAGACATTGTGGGATCTCCCTCTCTGAAGGATTTCAAATCTTGACAAGACAATTGGCTGATGATTGACAGTAGCTCTGCTTTTTGGGCCAGGTGACTCGAGAGTCTTCCTCCAAACAACACCTGTACATTTTGGTGACTGAAGGGCAGTATCTGCTAGTGTCACCATGTATTTTCTTGGAATGCATCTTACTCACACTATGGAAATACCTTGCTCACGATGAACATGAAGAGGCAAGTCTGGTGTATGGGGGTGCATTTGTGCTCAATATAAACCTGTCACATTATTGTCATTTTGTCTGAAATTTGTGTAGTAGAAAGCCTTCAGTCAGCTTCCCTGAGCATCCTCTCACAAGGATTTCGAATTCCAGGAGTGGCTCCTCAAGCACAAATGAGAGCTGGTTTTATGAGTCTCATTGATTCCTGTCCTCTATCCATCCATAACAGTGAGTATCTTACCCATTGTATTCATTACTCTAGACTTTTGTAATTTGTAATTTGTAATCTTAACAGGAAAGAGTCATTAACAGGAAACATATCTCATATTTGCATATAAGCTTTTTGCTGACACTCCAATTTCAAGACTAGATAGCTACCAGCTTCACCTCTCTGCAATTGTGGAGTTACCTCATTTTTCACATCTCTAGCCTACACCAGTTTTATAATCCTACAGTGGATCCAATAACTTTAAACAAATTGTTTTTATTGACAGGATTGTTATGATCACCTAGTGTAACACAAACACTTCACTAAATTAATCTACTCTCTAAGATAATGCATACATCTGATTTTAAAATTGCTGCTGTTGTAGAAAACAGCATTATTCTAAATAACTTGTTCCAAAGTTCACCTATTCTGCCTATTGTAATTTTGTATTGTACTTCTAATTTGATTTTATTTCATTTCAGTTTTCATTCACTGTATTTTGTTATATCAAAGGTTGTCGTTATGCAAATATTGTCTAAACAGTGCCATTTAGGCTAGTTTTCATATAATTTATAAAGCACGAATTAATAATATGATATTGTCTCTTACGTGCCTGAACTTATATAAGCACTTTGAAACACTGAATAGGAAAACCAGTTCAGGTTTCTCTTCCATCTATTATTACAAGCAAATGAAGTCAAACAAACCAGAATGAGAAATTAATGACAGAAAGCACAGCACAAGTAAGAAAGCTTATTCCCATGAGTTTATAATAATGGTAACACTGGCTGGCATATTTTTAATTTTTATCATAGGCAATATTTAGGCATTCAGTGTGATTCAGTCAATTGCAGATCAGATTTTTGTCTGAACTATTTAACTCTTCTATGAATTTAGAAAGAAAGGCTCCCAGAGGTGCTTCTCCTCTGAGTGATGAGCAGAGGTTTAACCTTCTGACTCATATCTAGTTTAATGCAGATTGTGTCCTCAGATTCCCATTTCTCCCTCCACCACTCCCACCACTGAAGGATAGCACATATAAATAATATGAAAGCAAGCAACTTGGTTTGTTTAGGTTCCCCTTAGTGTCTGGAAGGGTCTATGGTTGGTCTTTATAAATATGTTAACAAAGGAAATCCCATGGTGAAGAAAGTGTTATTTAGGTTAAGGAACTAATACAACCTAGTCATAAATAAGCTTATGCTGATAATTAGAAGACTTCTAGAAATTATTGCAACGAAGCTCTGGAATAGATTTCTACTTGGAGGCATTAAGGGGAAAAAAATCTAATTAGCTGTAAAATAGAGTTTGATCAACTCTAAACCTGTGGGATTCCATGATGTGACTGCCAGAAATGACAGGGGACTGAACTCAGTGAAGTCCCTCTACTGCGTCAATTCTTACTGGAATATTTCAACCCCCTCACTCTTTTGTTTGTAATCCACATTCCTTAATCCCTCTCTTCAGATATATAATATCAGAGCTATTATACATCTGAAGGTGTCCTGCCTGGCCAGAATTTCTCATGCAGGACACTAGCTACATTCATGACATGGAAGATAAGAAATGGGACTGATAATTTCATGAGACGTTTCAGTTCTTTACATCAAGTTCCTCTCTGCCCCCAGACCTCCAGAGCAGTAGCTTTGACATCCTTTTTCACAACAGTGTGTGCACTTCTACAATGCTGGTGTGTCTCTCTATGAGTGTGTGTCTCTATGGGTGTATTCACTAGGTAGGCGTAAATATGTAAGCACATTTCTACTCTGCCTGACCTCTTCTGGTAATGACATTACCAGCTCAAGACTTACACTTATTTCTTTCAAAATGATGATTTTCCCCACAGTTTCCTAAGGAAAAGGGAAATCTAGTCTGACTTATTATACTGCCACAGGTACACATACCTCATTTTCGCATGCTCAGAGCATATTTTTGCAGTAACCTTCAGAGAAAGGGAAAGGGGTGGAGGATCATGCAGCCAGCATGAACCAGCTGCCCTTCTGTGCCCTTAATAGCCCACTTGTCCTCTTGGAGTGGTGAGCACCTCTGAACCTCAAGGATCCCAGGAGAATTTGCCACAATGTGCTTTCATTATATTGTCCTCCACAGGATTTATCAAGCCTGTTAATGTTAGTGACAGAGACAGCTCTCCAGCTGCATCTATATGCTAATTTCAGCTGCAGTCAAAGTAGGCAAATACTTCATGGGATACCATTGTGTAGGTAGTTCAAGATGTCTCAGAGAAGTTAAAGCTTCCTCAGCCTGACAAAGCTTTTAGCAAAGGACAGAGACACAAAATCACATGCCTCTTCTAAGTTCACACAGGTAAAAATGACAACCTGATGAATGTTTCATAATTTATATTTATTCTTTCCCTCTTACCTCATAATATGGAGTATATATATCAACTAATCTTTGTGAAAATAAGTCTGGGCTATAAAGAAACAGCTAGGATGCTATTGAAATGTTGAAATGTTCTCTCCTTCACATATCTCCTAATTTAAAGACCCTTTGCATCTCGAGAATTTTGAAATAGGACAGAACAGGAATTTTGTCTTGTTATGTCTTAACATATTTTAGATTTGGATGGACACAAAGTCCATCCTGAAAAGTGCTCTGAGCCTGGTATCCTTCAAAACTGCTTTAAACAGGATCAGATCACTGGGCAGAAAAAATGGCTTGTGTTCTGTAAAGCCTCCTCTGTAGGCACTTATCATAGTCTACCCTTGAAACAATAAGGCAGATCCTCACAAGGGTAGATCAGATGTATAAAATATAATAGCCATTTTTCTTTAGTTATTCTCTGCACTGCTTACTTTCTTATTTAATACTTTTTAATACTATTTTTTATATTTTATATTTTAATACTATTTTTTTTTCTGTTATCCAACTCTAATTTTCTCCTCCCAAGCCCAGCTTGCAGAATCCATTCATTTTAACAGGACATAAGCCACCCTAGAGCCATGAAGTTGAAGAGGTTACAAAATTTAATCAGCTTGTTTACATTATTCATCCTTTTAATTTTTAGTAGCCTACATTTTCTCCATCATTCTCCCAGGGCATTATGGCAGCAGCAAAACTTTTCCAGACAGAGCTGCCAAGCCTGAGCTTGCGAAAGGTCTCCCTTCACAACTCGGGATGAATGCCACTGTGGTGTTACTGGAGGAGGCTACAGATTAAAGCAGGAACTGTTTCGAGTTATAAGGTCTGTAATGGAAAAAAGTTGAACTCACTGTGGAATTGGGATATCTCCCTGTTTTCTGGACAGTCTGCATGGGAGATATCCCAGGCACTTTTCTCCTTCTGCTTAGAGCTCCTTTTTCACGGAGGCCCCTGCCTCCCATGGAGGCTCTCCCCAGAGCCCACACACCTTTCTTATTTGTCCTGCTGTATCTCTCCTGGACCAGCAGTGGCTGTCGCTATCATGCAGGATTTACCCTGCAGCCAAGGAGCCCAGGGACTATTGCCACTTATTTTCCTCCATTTGTAACTAAGCCAACTGATATGGCATAGGAGTTTCTGGGAGGACTTACAAACAAGGTGAGAACGCGTTCACAAACATATCATATAGGAAGCTCACAGGAAGAGATAAAGAGCCTCCTACTTGCCTCCAGAAAGTATATCAAGAAACTAAGCAATATAATACCAGAAAGCTTTGGAGAAAGAACAATTATTCTCTAAAAGAAGAATTCCATTCTCTGATGCAGAGATTTGGGATTTTCCAGTGCATAGGCCATGACTGTCAAAAACACAACTGTTTGTGAAGTAACGACCATCTGAGGAGCAACCTTCTAGCGCTTCAAGCTGTAAAAGCTGCAGATGGCAGGAGCATCTTAAAGGGAAATAGCTTTAAGAATGAAGTGTTTGAAGAAATCTTGTTGAGACATACCATGCTGAAGATAAATCAATGCAATCATTCCTGGAAAGCTTGGCTGACAAATTTCCCTATCACATAGTTTGTGGGGGTAGCATAAACTGTTTCCTGTATTACTCATGCAAACATTCCTGGTGATTTCAGTAAGACCCAGACTAAATCTCTGAATAAAGAAAATAAGATTCAGCCAAGACTTTTCTAGCACTTATGAAAATTCCCCAGAAATTGGGAGGAAAATTATGACTGTTTTAAGGTGGACTAGAATTTAAGACATAATGGTTGCTATGGGTTTTTCAGGAGAATTTAAAATTTGATAGAAAAAGTGTCATTCTGATTAGATTCATTAGCTGCAGAGTACAATTTCTGTAGGACTGAAGTGATTTTGGTTGGATAGGTTTTACTCCGTATTATGAAAACAGCTTTCTAGCAGACAAAAATTACACATACAAGAACATAGCATAACATAATTGAATAACTATATGTCCCTGCTTCCCATGTATTAAGCTATATAACCAGACTCTCCTTTACAAGAGAGTTAAGATCATCAGTGAGAGTTGTATGTCACAGACAATAAATATATATACTGGGGAAGAGGTTAAGTTCATCAGGAAAACTACTTAGCAGACAGCATGGTTCTTCTTTCAAGCTTCTGTCCCTTCCAACCACTGCTGAATTACAGCAATGCTTAGGCAAAAGAGGCAGCCACCATTTATCGTTGATTGTAAAAGTATTTTTACTGCTGAAAGTATCATTCAGGACTGAAAATATTTGGTTCACAAAGAGTTATCTGTTCTGAAGCAGTCTGGTGCCTCTGAAACACAAGCTGCCAGCAGTTCCCGGCAGCGAGCTGGACGAGGACAGCTGAGGGGAATGTCGGGAGCAGCTGAGCTCCCAGGAGACAGCACGGAGAGAAAGCATCTGGTGGTGGGGAACCGTGACCTGAGCCACTGGAAACCACGGGCAGGGAGACACATCCTACTGCCTGCAGTCACGTCCTTTCCAAGGAGATCAGCAATTCTTGTTATTGACTTCCCGTAGGACTTCAGTAAACACAGAGATTTTTTCTTCTCATCCACTGAAATCAGCTGCAGAAGCAGAAAGAGTCTCTGCACCCCTTGGGAATGCTTGTTGGTGATATAAGCAAAGGCACAGAATTACACAGATGTAGGTATTAGGTACCTTCTTGGATCAGTTTTGTTTTATTAGTCACATTTAAAGCTGCATCATGCTGGTCACTTGCCCTAAGCCACATGGTACAAATTAAGAAAGAAAAGAAAAAAAATGGCATTCAGGGAAAACATCTCAGAAGTAATTATTTTGGGCCAGTCAAAACATTTTCTTTTTTTTTTTTTCTTTTTTTTTTTTTTTCTAATGTAGGAGGATGAAAAAAGGCAACAGATTTCCCTGTGGCATCTTTCTGTGCTTCTGCTGCAACAATTAAGTTAACGTGTCACATCTGCTATACATCCTAATGAGGGGAAATAGGAAGGATTCTGACCCAATTCATCCAAGAAAAAGAGATCTGAGATGCTCGTTTCTATAGCCCTAGAAGCAAAAGCCATTATTACAGCTGAGGTATGTGACTGGTACTTACTTTCTAGACCTTTTCTCTGTACCTGCAAGCAGTTTTCATAATTTAATTTTCTTTCCTCTTCCTATTCTAGTATCTATAATGATCTTCTTTTTCATAGAATAGCTAACCTAATAACAAACAATTGATATCTACCATACAGTTATGTGCATATACATCTCTGTATATGTCTACTAAGGCACCATCAAGTAAGGAAGCAAAAGTGGGATCACAAACTAGTCAATAAAATGAAGAAAGTGTGTCAGATTGCCAGAACTGTTTCTAAAAAATGATAATAGTTTGAATTTTTAGACTTTCCAACTAACAGCTTTCACTTGAATCTATCCCTCAGAATAGTTGGAAAAAAAGGAAAAAGAAAAATTTGGCTTGGTCCTGACTGCAGCTCCTAAAAGGATCGTTCAGCCTAATCCTGTCTTTAGGAAAAACTAAAACTGTGATGCCAAATTTTGGTTTCTAGTCTAAAAAATATATATAACATGCCAAAAATGTGTCTAAAAGAAGTAACGTGCCTGAGGTTAAAATGTTTTCCCTGATTTACAATGTTTGGTTAAAAATGTATTTAGGCTGATGACAAGCAAAGCAGGGTGTAATTTAATTTGAAAAGAAATTACTCTAATGCTGTAAAACTCACTGAGAAAAGTCAGATACATAAAAGGTGAAGAGAAACGCTGACAAACCATAACTATCACAGTGCAAGAGAGTAAAACGGCTTTAAATAATGTGCATATTTTATGAGGTACTCTTTTTTATAATTCACAGTAGAAACATGTATACTTTGCAAAGTCTAATCATGGCAATCACTGCCAGATCAGCAAAGGTTTATAAATAGCTGTATCTGCATAAAGCAACTGTAGTGGGCTTCATCCCATATAAAATTAATAAATTTACAGATGGAGCTTCTTATTCTAACACCTCTATTTAGGTGTCTGTCCTCTCCTCTGGATGTGAGTGAGGTATTTAAGTTCTAGTTTCCACTAACTGAGCTGTAGATACTGGGCTAGTATCTACAATTACTTTCCATCAGCTGGCTAGCTCTTTAGATTTGGGGAAGGGGAAAGCTCCATTGCCAGAACAGGCCTTCTTGATCTCTGTTCAGACATTTTCAGGTAGTCTACATGGCTGCAGACACTGCTACAGGAAGTCATGGACCAGACTTGCTAGCCCCCAGCTAATGCCTTTGGTGCCCCAGGGCATCTCAGTTGGTTCTGTCTGCCAAAGTTTAGTTAACTGAATCTCACCTTTTGTTCACTGGGGCTACTAGAGGCTCAGTTCAGTTGCCTAAATAGAAGCGGGCTAAAATAGGCCATTTAAGAGGACTCAGGATATCAGGAAAATCTGCTCAGGTCTGGCAAATGTGGGCCAAGCCTTATGGGAGACCCACATGGCGATGGACAGGCAGGCAGCCAGCAGGCAGACAAGAGATCTCACCTAGGGCATGTTAAAAGGCACTAGGTGGCTAAGCTGGAGCAGTAAATGTCTGATATTAAACAGCAAAGAGGAGAAGAGAAAAATGTTATCTACAGCATGTATTATAATTTTGGCACATTTGCCTTTTCCCTCTGTATTGGTTCTGGTAAAATCTACTGAGTTCAAAGGAAAATCTTTATATTTTAACAAAAACAAATGTAAGTCCAAAGAGACTGCAACACACTGAACTTAAATAGAGATTGGTGTAATAAAATGCCAGGCTAAATGTTCTGCTTTGGCAGCCCACCTGTTATAAGTGACATGTTTGGAAGGCTTGTGTTGGCAATGCCTTGGTACAGCTTCTGGGCAATTATAACAGAACCACATTTCTGTACCCAGTCCTTTTGCCTATATATTCTTATGCAGAATACCTGGAAATGAAACTGGCTTACTACTCTACTTACTATGTTATTTTACTGTCTTTTTCATAAAATCTTTACAGCAACAAGAAAATTCTCCTGCCTGAGCAGGTCTCACTCCAGAAGCCTGGAGGTCCACAGGCAGAATACTACTTCTGTGTTTTGCTATACCAAATACAGTTATCTATTTTGAAAGCAAGGACAGTTCGATTCTTTTAAGCAACTTCAAAACATGAACTGCTTTGCCACCTTTTGAAAAGTGTGTGAAAAGTGTGTGTGCGTGTGTTGCTCTTTGTTTTTTGGTGTGTTGTTTGCTTTTTTTTTTTTTTGCCTTTAACAGAGACATCCAAGCTAGTTTTGTGATTCGTACTGGACCATCCTGTAGTTATATTCCTCCCTTAGAAGACTCATAGAAGAAAAGTGAAAGAGTGGTCTTTGTTTCATGGTTTATTAAATGAAAAATAAATAAATAAGGGAAAAAGCAGCTTGGTGCAGAAAGCACTGTCTCTGTCTCTCTCCCTAAGGCATAGATTTATAAAAAATTTATTCCAGCTCTCTGATATTTGAGCAGCTGGACAGTTTAGATCAAGTAGTATGTCTGTACTTACAGAAATTTACAGTTTCTATCTGTCAGAAAGCAAATAAATCATTATGCACTGCCTTACTAAATTAAGTTGCTGCACTAGATTCATTTTCCTCCTTAGTCCAGATTAGATTTCTATGAATTTCACCATAAAATAGTGAATGGCATTTGTATTTTAGTACTAGTCCAGACTCATCCGGACTCAGTTGTGAAGAATTTTGCCATCAGGAAGACCTCACACGGTCTGACTACAGATGTTCTCAAAACAGCAGATCTTCATGCAAGTCATAACTACGCTACGGTCATACTAGGTGAGAAGAATGCAGTGTTGATAACAGATACATACATTTTTAATGCTGTTTATCAAAAAGGAGTATGCCATCAGTGCATAGGGCAAAGGCTCTCAGTGGTGTTTAATAAGATCAGCTTTATACTTTACTGTGAAATTGAGATAGAATTCATTGCTGAGGACATGGTCAATGTGAGGATAAGATTGTGCCTTGCTGAAATAAGAACTGGAGGGAAGAAAATATAAAGGGAAGTACCAGCAGTATCCAAATGAAAATAGGCTTTTTAGCTTTAGTTTTTGGGAAAGTAGAATACCTTATTTTGATTTGGAGCAGATTCACCACTCGGCTAAAACTTCAGACTGAAGATCTCCTCTTGACCCATTAGAACATGATAAAAGACTTCACAGGGAGCTGAAACAGCCATTGAAATCCAAACTTCATTATCATTTACTTTCCCACAGTGATCACCCCGTAACAAGAGACAGTGTCCTTGCAGGCTGTACCGCTTGCCAGGATAGCGCTGCCGCCTGTGCAAGCTCCCTGCGTCACCATCCTCTAGGGGAGAGTTCATGGGAGCAGAAAGTCTCACCCTGGTGAAAATCTGTCGAGATGCCTTTCAGCTCAGTTACGGTAGCCCTCTCTGCAGCACGTATCACAGTTGGAGTCAACTGGGCATCTAACTGCCCGGTGTGGGCAAAACCAGCAGCACTACTCTTGCACTCATTCATGTTCCTTTCTGTTCATTAGTTGTTTCTTTATCACTTCTGAAGACTCAGTCTGACCTTCTAACACAGAAACTGAGACTGCAATAACTTGTAAAGCACCAGGAGGAAAGCCACAGCGTGCTGGTTTGTCAGACTGTAATGTCCTAACTCAGTTTCTCCTCCAGAAGGGGTGATTTCATTCCCATTATCAACATATCCTCTAAATTCGTGCTAAACTAATACTTTAGTAAACTAATACACCTCTTTTATGTAATTTTTTATATTTCACAGACTGAGTATCCCAAACTTTGTTTGAGTCCCAAATGTTATGTTCCTGTCCCTGGAGGTTTAATTTCCACTGCCTGAAGCAGTAATGCCCCACATGCATTTCATTTTTTTTTTTATTTATTTTTTTCCCCTCTGTTTTTCACTTGCCAGTGCATACAAATGAAAACCTAGGTAAACCTTTTCAGGATGCTAATGGATAACTCTCAAGTTCCCACGACAGTGCTAGCAGGGTGCTAAGCTATGAGGAGAAAAGGAGGAAATTAGCCTGTCACTCTGGGAAAGCAATGCCTACTGATACAAGGAGCAGTCTAATCTCAGTAGCCTTTCCAAACAGTTTACATGAAAAAACAACAAACAGAGAGAAAGAAGAAAGAAAAGGATTTCTGTTGTAAATTGACAGGAATGACTGTATTGGGTTTCTGCTGATGAGATCTCTTTGCAGCAAAGGGTTAGAAGGAATAAAAAGAGTCATTATGCCTTATTGGGGTGAGAGAAAACGAGACATAATGATGAAGCTGAATATGTAAGCAAGCTTCTCAAAACCTATGCAAATATTCAGAGATTTACACTTCATGTTTCTTGATATCCACCAGCTTATTTTTCTGGTAATTCTGGTGGAATTTTTCCTGTACACCGCTCAGCTATTTATGATAGTCAGAGATTATAACAACTCAATATGATATTTTAAATGCAAACGAAAAATTATTAAAAGCTAACTGGATTCTGGATAACCATACCAGTAGCATGCTTGCAAGAGCAAACTATTTTAGCATGGACCATATAAATCACATTTATGTATACAATCCAAATACTTGGGATTTACTGCATTAGCAGTGTGCAAAATGAAATGCATTTGAGAAATCCTTGGAATAAAGAATATATTTACTACTGATAGACAGCACAGAAGAGAGAGAAACTTCTAGATGATCTTTTGGACATGTGATAAATGTTCAATTGGGAGATGGCCAAAAACCAAAGATTTAAAAAATAAAAATGCAAAATTCCTTATGTCATTCTGTAACCACATTCCTCAGAGATACAGAAAAATGTTTCTATTGGAGTACTAGCACTTATGAAAACACTACGTCAATAAAGATGTGAAACTGATTTGATGAACTGGATAACTGGTAACACAAATCTAAGAGCATAACTCTTGAATATAATTTCATAAAGCAGTGAGAATGCCAAAGAAAGTCTGAGGAGGTGACTTAAAGCTTTCAGTGTAGATCATAATAACCCACACATCTCAATTAGACATTCTGCCCTCAGGAACATGCAGGACCTGTGGTTCCATAACCTGAAGTCTCTGGCATCAACGTGGGTTGCAGGTGTTCCCATTCCTGCCTTTTTCTGAGTTCATTTAGCACAGTTTGTTGAATGGATAGACTGAGAACAGTGTTGGAGAGCCAAACAGTTTAAAATAATTACTGGCACATTTTTATGGTTTGGTTTGTAGCTTTTTTTTAGTTCAGGTCAGACTTGTGCTGAAGCATGGGACAGGATTTCCCCCAGCCCCTACTGCCATTTCAAACTTCGTTTTAGAAAATTTACTAGCCTGTATGTAGAAACCTAGTATAACAAAGCTGTTGTGTTGCTAGTTGAGAAAAAAAAGACACTACATTAAATATATGCATTATAAATGGTAAAAGTTAATTATCCAGAAGAATTTTACAGGTTCGAATGTCATCTTTGTCTTTTACTCTCATTCAATCACCTCCTATATTTAAACAAGAAATTTCACTCTGTAGTTGCTCATCCTTTACTGATCCGACTGAGTTTAACCGACCAAGATAATTTTAATTGATAAGTTTTACATTATTTTTAACTCCAAGGATCTGTGTGTGACCTTCAAAAGCTAATTTTAAAACTTCAGGAAAATTTCCACTGTATAGATATCCTCCCTGCATACCAATCATATTTCATTCATGGGAAATGTTTTCTCCTGTTTACAGCTCTGTGTAACCATACTGACTCCTGCATCTCAGAGAAAGAACATCCCACAACCACTTGTTGCTCTCCAGTCCTTTTAAGGGTACTGGACATGACAAGAATCGACCAATATCCTGTTTGGAAATGCTACTTTGGAGAACTTTTGCCAGTCATCCTAACATCTTATTTAACATGAGAAAAGTGTAAAGTATTTTATAATAATCGCAATAATTAATAAATAATTAATATGTTTTAAAACTGTTGCATAGAATTAGGTAAAAAATGTGGCTAATGACTCAATCTTAATTTTGGCAAGCTCTGTAAGGTTTTTCTACCGGTATTTCAGATAAAATGCTCTTGGCTGTCAGTGGGGATGCTTTTCTTCTAAACAGACTAACACTCAGAAGCAGTCTTCAAAAGTTTCATCCAGAATAATTAATTCATGTCTCTTGGTAAAGAACTCTTTCCAACTGGTGTTCCCTATGATTAACAAACTTAATCAAGGTATCGTTACCACATCTTGCAACTGCTAGCTAACCATCAGTGTAACTTGTCTTCTGTGTAAAGATATGTTTAGAATTGCTGGTTGGCCTGAGTCAAAGCCAAACAGAGGTCTTGCCTGCTCAGGGAGTAAACACAGATTTTTAGTAAGATAAATATAATGTCTGGCTAATGACTTGGTAGTTAGGAGTGCTACTTAAGACTATGTGAACAGAGGACTATTGGCTTTTTAGCATTAAGTCAAGTACTAACTTGTCTGTATGATTTCTCAGTAAACAAACAGAGTTTAAATTCTTTCCATGTCTCTTTGTTTGTCATACATATATATTAATGCTACTTAAGTGTCTTTATTAATCATCACCTTTCAAGTACCCACTATCTTTGGAACTCTGTTATGCCCAGGAATAGCTTTTTGCAATGAGTTTCAAATATGATTTCAGAAGAACATTGAAGTGTTTAATATGTTTTGATGAATTCTTTATCTTTTATTGCAGTAATTAAATCAGACAAGTGGAAGAGACAATCTGCAAATGCAGAAGTTACAATAAATAGGTGATACAGCAAATAAGAGCTACTAATTCAAACCCACTCGTTGACAATGTGATGCAGATGTGAAATAAAGCAGAGCCAATGCACAGGAGGGACCAGATGGAATTCCTGCATCACAGCACAAATCGCCATGGGAAACATCTGGAAATTATCACGAAAAAAACAAACAAAGAGGTCCCCTTAGCCTTTAGAGCTGGTTAATCACAAATCATTGACTGGAAGTACCTGGAGAGTAGAGGTACAGCAGATATTGTGAATGGAACTAAAAGAAGAAAGGCTATGACAGTATTTCATATCTGCTGTATTTTGGGTTGGATATAATGTCCTCAATGGGAGACTGAGCATTACCAAGATGACATTGCGTCTCCAAGGCATATGTGAACAAGGCAAAAGAAAGGTGTTTGCCAAGCTTAATTAAACATATCCCAACACATTGAAACAGATAAAGCAGACAAGGCAGCATAGAGATCAAAAAGGGCTGAACAGTTCAAGTTGGATACATGGGTATCTTTAGTGCCTGTACATGGTGAACTAAATCAGCATAGGTGTGAGCGTGCCTAAAGCACATGCTATGAAGGACACACATTGTCACCTCATGTCTCTGCTCCTGCCCAGGTACCTTCTGGGGCAGAGTGCTGTGTGGCTGAGGGATGCCCATATACTGATAAGACGTTCTAGGTCCTCACTCTACATTTCAGATCATGCTCTGAAAGCCAAGCATCTGACGAATAGGCAACATCCCACACAACTTGCATATGTATTCAGCCTTCACTGGTCTTGGCCCTACACCATCTATGGTTCAGAGATTTTCTGAATGGTCCTGGAGCACACACAAAACATGCTTCTCTTGGTTTCAGTTGCACCCTGTATTATTCTGGAATTCTGGTTGTTCTTAGGATCTGTCCCTGCCTAGACCAAAGATACCAAATGAATGCATCCAACCCAAGATCTTTTACATGAAGGAAGAAACATAGCTTTGAGTAACAACTTTTGAAAAAATGTTGTAATAACCAAAATGGGAAAAATGTAGGTTTCATTTATACAGTCAACTCAAATAAAACAAATTAGGTCTCAGTGAGTCCATTATTTCTTTACCAAATTTATAGTTCCCATATGTGAGATTTGTCATGAGTATGGCCAAACAAGCCCTAACCACCCCTGGTTTAACCTGAATTTAAATGCTCTTATGTGCTTATTTTTATAGAAATAAAATCTCTTTGGGGTTACCTTATTATTTTTCTCTCCTGGCATTTTTTATGTGTGAAACATTCTGGGCTGTATACTTTAGCTTTCTTTTTCTAATTTAGCTTTAGTAAAGGGGCAAGAATTACTCTATAAAACTTTGCTGAAGGAAAAAATAATGTCTAAGAAAAATATTATCTGAAGCAAAGAAATATGAAAAGTTTGAGATATGAACCACAGCTTGGGCCTGACATTGTTCTCTTTTGAAAAAAAAAATATTGTAATATGAATGGTAGCAATTACATTTTAGATTGCATCAATATTCACATGACCAGAATTTGTTCTGGTTTGCTTTCTAAGTTTATTATGATGCTCAATATTATATATCTGCTTGTGATGCATTGCCATATAATGAAATCAATAAAAATGTAATGAAGAATATTATCCGTTCTTCATCTATCTACTACAAGGATTTTGTTCCAGTATGCTCTTTGCAATCTTGTAAAAAGCATGTTTATTAGTATGGAGCATTGAGACACATCATACAGCAATGGCAAGAGGAGTATATGATTTTACCTTCTCTGTCAGATTGTTTCTCAAAACCATTATCTGTCAGGAACTGACAGGGTAACTTTAATATGTCCACAGTTAATATGGAAAGTAAAAGATGCAAAAGGTTGTATTTGACAGAGACAACTTTTTCACAGAAAAGTGGATTTATTTATTTATTTATTTATTTTATCTTCTTAAATGCTTTATTGGCTCTAATGATAGATGGGACTGGGATTAGGCAATTTTACTACTGTATTTTAAGAACGTTCTCAACAAATATTTTCAAAATATTCAACAAATATTTTCTGTCCCAAGGAGAGTTTGGTGATAGATTTGTTTCCAGGTAGTCCCCAGAAACTGTTTACTCCTGTTCTTATCAGACATTCCTGAAAGGGAATGACCTTAGAAAGGAAGAAATGCAAACATTCCTTTTAGGAGTTCAGTGAAGGAGACTTAAAAATTCTGACAAAGGAAAATTCCCCTATAAAGGTATTTGTAAACAGAGTCTAAGCAGGGAAAGTTGTCCTAGGACTCAAGGTAATAGATGAAGACAGAGCCAATAGCACTGAGGTGCTAGAAACACCTTCATCAGTGAAATATGCAAAAGACAGAATCACAGAATGATTTGCATTGGAGGGGACCATTAATTTAATCTAGTTCCAACCTCCTGCCATGAAGGGGGGGGGTCCAACCTGGCCTTGAACACTTCCAGGGATGGGGCATCCACAACTTTTTCCAGGGCCTCCCACCTCCTGAGTGAAGAATTTCTTCTTTATATCTAATCTAAATCTACCTTCTTTCAGTTTAAATCTATTACCCCTTGCCCTATCACTACATGCTCTTCTAAAAAGTACCTCCCCAGCTTTCCTGTTGGCCCCCTCTAGGTACTGAAACGCCAGTATAAGGTCTCCATAGAGCCTCCTCTTCTCCAGGCTGAACAACCCCAACTCTCTCAGCCTGTCTTCACAGGAGAGATGCTTGTTTGTACCTTTCTTTACCTCAAAATCTGTATTCATTCACTGTGGCTGTTTTTATTACAACTCAATATGATCTTTCTACTCACTGAACATACATAAATTCTTTTGAGCTTTCTGAGACGCAAGGAAAATGTGGTCTAAAAAGAAGAAAAATTTTATAGCCACTGAAAATATCTGCAAGTGATTTGCTATACCATGAAGTGGATGTGGCTAAATTCAGAGTGAGTTCTTTCTGTGGTTACTAATTTCACAGGCAGTGATGGATTTTTTTTTCTGTTCTTGTATTTTCTTACCAGATTGTAGTTAATAATGCTCTAGGAAATGCTGTCAAATTAGAAAATAAATCCATTATCATTACGTGTTCCCTCAACTAATAGTCAATCAAACTTCCCACACAATTCTCCCAAATCTTTCTTTTGCTCCCCCAGAAAATATTGGACTTGCTGAAACTTATTTTTCCCTGCAGCATAATACTGTTAAAAATAGGTCTGATTTCATTCCTTCTACTTGTAATAACTTTCTTTCCATTTGCAGGTAATATTGAAACAATCCTCTGCAGTTCACATCAAATGAAGTTTTGTGGTGCTATTTGCAGTCTTTGCAGTAGAGAAAGACTAAATAAGACTGCATTACGATAGAAGGGAAATACGCATCATTTTTTATCCCCCAAATTCTCTTTTCCATCCTCAGCCATAAGGGATTGTGCTGAATAGGGGATCCTGGGTTAGTTTCTCACAACCAAACCCTCTCAGGGGTATTTCTCATTGATCACCTGCCTCCTGGAGGATGGAAGTGCTGGGTACCATGAACTGACAAGGCAGCAGGTTAAGCACTGATTTTTGTTGTGTATTTCTGAAATTATTTCCCAGATGCTACCGTGTGACATCCTCAGCTCAGAGCTAGCATTTACACTTCTGTAAACATGCTGCTCTTAGAACATATCCAGACTTGGTGTTTTCCTTTAATTCCCATTGGGAATTTGGAGAGAGAGAATGCTGTTTCAGAGCTGAGTAGGTGTGGAACAGCACAATATTCATGGTAAAGAGCCTGTTATGCCCATAACTATGTGGCAAATTTCTTCCCTGTGTCTCTCTCAGGTCGTGCAATACCAAACAATTCACAGTTACCATTATTCTGGGCTACCTGATAATCTTCAGAAACACAGTCCATTTCCAGACATTCAAATCTTCCAGTGCTTTGCAACTGTTGATTTGTTCATTACAGAATGAAGGTTATGTTTCTGTTGCACCTGATTTTAAAACAAAAAGAAGTACAAGCTGGTCTTTGTCCAGGCCAACAGGCGCTTATTTAAAACTAAGAACAAAATGAAAATGAAAACCAACTCTGTCACTTCTCAATAACCACCAAATAAAAATCCAAACACTTTTTTTTTTTTTAACCTTTGATACAGAAAACCACATGCATATTCCCTCTTTTATTCTGTTTGAACAGAAACCTCTTGCTTCCCACATTGCTGTCACTCAGCTGAGGAGCTGCCAGTCGGACACAACAGTATTTCTCTAATCACTTTGAAGACCATCAGAGAGTGACTGTATTATTTTCTTTAATGCTCTGCCTGAGAGCAAAAGCTCCCACCGAGAAGCAGGGAGCAGAGCATACACTCTTTTTTCATGCCTACAGACACAATTTCGTTAAATTTTGAAAAGTTTTGTCTCCTCTGACTGGCTCCTTTGCCCATGCTCCAAGCTGGCCAAACATGCTCCAGTCCAGAAGACAAGTGGCCTGCGCACCAGGGACACACCATGCCCTACCTTGTACATGTTGTCACCAAGCACCTGCTAACTAATGGCCTTGGCAGTTCCCCACACTGCTCTCCAGTATAATAAGGGGTGCTGCAAGCGGAAGGTCGTGTGTATGTTGATGTGACAAATATGTTTTTGAATAATGGCAAACTCTAAACACAAAACCAAAAGCATACAGAATGATGTTTTTATTGAAGTACTGGTTAAGTACAGACAAATTTATGTGATGTTAAGCAATGACATGATTTTTGTTGAAGAAAAAAAATGGTAAATGACAAATTATTATCAGGAGCAAGACCCAAGTTCCCAGCTAAAGGTACTGAGTGGATACTATGAAATACAAACCAAAGAAGAATACAAACTGTCAGACCCCATTAACAAAGCCTCCTGCTGCCTATGTTTAATGTCAAAAAATTATGAGACATCCACAGGGAGACAGCTGTTAGACGCTCAGAGATACTGTTACTGACCTTGGTAGGAAAGGTTAACATGAACCACAAATCTGAATATCATCAGCATGCATATGGTAATGAAAGCCATATGACACAATCAGTGTCAAGGAGATTTCAATTTACTGAAAGATCTGAAAGGCTCGGGACAACACCCTGAGGTCCACTGACACTCATGACTGCAAAACTGCACCTGGCCTAAAAGGGTTGCTTATAAGGTAAGACCCACATCTTGTCCCAACCCATACAGCTTCTCACACAACAACTGTTGAAGCAATGCCAGAGACAGCAGCTCAGCTGAGCAAACCTAAGGCAAATCCACAAATGTCACTTAAGATCCTTGTTTTAGTACAACTGGCCTAAAAACATAAATCCACTTAGTCATACGCTAAACAAATATTGAGTTTGAGACAACATAAGCTAAAGGATGTGTGGAAGGAAAGACCATGATATAGATATATATAGATATAATGAACTTCAGGAGACGCTATAGGCTTTGTTCCAATCATAATTAGAACAATGGAATGGTTTGGGTCAGAAGGGACCTTGAGGATCAGGTAGTTCTAGCCCTCCTGCCATGGGCAAATGCTGTGTTTTAACCTGGCAGGCAGCTAAGCACCACACAGCTGTTCACTTATTCCTGTCCCCTTCCTCAGTGGGACTGGGGAGAGAATAGAAAAAAAAGATAAAAACTTATGGGTTGAGATAAAGGCAGTTTAATAGGACAGAAAATGAAGGGAAATAATAATAATGATGATAATAATAATAGTCCTAGATGTGTCTCCCCCCAACTCCTGGTGCACCCCCACCCTCCTCACTGGCAGGGCAGCATGAGAAGCTGGAAAGTCCTTGCCTTAGAGTAAACTCTGCTCTGCAACAACTGAAACATCACTGTGTTATCAGCATTATTCTCATCCTAATCCTAAAACACAGCATCTATCAGCATTATTCTCATCCTAAACCTAAAACGAGCTATTAGGGAGAAAATTAACTCTATCCTAGCCAAAACCAGGACAGCAGAGACTCATTTCACTATATCAGGCTGCCCAAAGCCCCATCCACCCTGGTCTTGAACACTTCCACGGACAGCACATCCACCACTTCTCTGGGCAACCTGTTCCAGTGCCTCACCATTCCCCATAATGGGAGCTTTATGTAAGGATTAGAATGTGAAAAACTGGAGTCTGGTACAAATCTAGATTGTCTCACTGAAAAGGTAAGGATGAGAATTTTAAACATGATTGTCTTCTCTGACAGTTCAAACTGTTAAATTAGGCCAATTGCAACATGGACAAATAATGTTTTCAAATCCTAAGAGCTAATTCCCTAGCTGTTGGACCCCTTACCTAACCAAAACATACACTATGTTTCTGATAGACAATAAATATCTTGACATACTAATTCTGTTTTGACCTCTGATGTAAACTCCCAATAGAAAAATAGAAAGACTTAAGTTATATTTAATTATATGTAACAATTCACATATTTTAAACCATGCATTGTTATATTGCATTCTTGAATATTGAAAAGGTCAATATATTTTTTTTTTCTGTTGAGACTTATTTATGTTACTGCATTGTGCAGCTCTGTCATTAACATTTTTAAAGGTTCTGAGGTCATTTGAAAACTAGACAGAGCTATGCAGTTTAAAAGAGGGTGTATAGGGAGCAACCATTCGCAGACAAGGAAATGACTAATTGGATTGGACTTTAATTTCAGTTCAGCGGTATCTCTCATAGATACTATTTCCTCTCAATGACTTTTAAGGATGCATAAGTGTTATAAGAAATTTGCTTCAGAAACAAAACTTCCATTTCTCTGAGAGGATACAGACATATCTGGAAATCTCAAAATCCCATAATAGAAAAAAAATCAGTACATAGAGTCCTTGGATATATTATTTATTTATTAACACCCATCCTGTCTTGTAAAACATGATAATTGTCAATTTTGTGCTTGATATGCTGTATGTATTTTTCACAGATAAATTTTGTAGGTAAGAATTTTGTGTTTCTGTTTCCTTTTTCTCCTGATAATTAACTTTTCTTTATCCTAAAAAGCACACAGAAATCACAGATGAGATATTTCTCTAATATTTGTAAAACAGTAAAAACAGTAAGGAGTCTTCCCATAAAAGTTTTCCAGGAAAAAAATAAAAAAGTCACAGAGTTTTATTATAACGTGAAATTCCTTTAACATTTTTAGGTATGTTTAATTGGTGACTGGAATTATAACACTTACTAGCTCATGATTGCACTGATCATGCATCATTATAACACATAACAAGAAATAATTGATCCTGGTAAACTGCCAGCCTAGTCCCACTTGCAAAAGTCTAGTGCCCTTCTTGGTAGAACAAGTTACCTCTTGCTGCATTTTTTCCCTCCTAGTCTTTAAACTGTTTTGCTCTGTCTACAAAAATGGTAACTCTCGTTGCACTGGAAGTTATTTCCCATCATGACATATTTGATTGGAAAAAAAAAAATCACTTTTGTGTGGAAATTTTCTTTGTTCTCTTTTCTCATCCAAAAACAAGTGAGTCCCACAGTTTGGCTTTCCTGGCTGCATGCCAGCCTGTCTTCAATAGTTAATGTGGTGAGGGCTCCCACATTCATAGAATCACAGAATGGTTTGGGATGGAAGGGACCTTTAAGACCATCTGGATCCGATCCCCTGCCATGGGCAGGGACATCTCCCACCAGACCAGGTTGCCCAAAGCCCCATCCAGACTGGCCTTGAGCACCTCCAGGGATGGGACATCCACAGCTTCTCTGGGCAGCCTGTGCCAGGGCCTCACCATGTTCTCCCAGAACACAGTGGATAATGCACTCTCGTGGTGTGCCAAGCTCACAAGCTGCTCCACTGAAGGCTATCTGTAATTTTGGAGTCCTCAGTTAGCTGTACAAGTTGCTAAATCCCACTTTACCAGAACACCTACTGCAGAGGTACCTCCCTAAGCAAATACAGACAATGATGCTAGGACTGCCAGGCATGAAATTCTGGCCTGTTTTTGGCACCACAGTGCTGGCAGCAGGAAATCCCAGTCTAAAAGACCGATGCGGCCTCATGCAGGATCTAGAGATCTTCAGGCTCTTAAATGATCTTGGCAAATTTTGCTTCTGGGCTTTTCCTTTCCATTGCCAAGGAGCCTATGCTTAATGTCTGCCTTAGTGGATGTTGCCTCACTCATAGTGTACACACGTGCACAGGCACACATCGGTGTACATGTGTTTGCACTTATTTAATCATTTATTTATATGCAGAGGTGTCTTCAAGATACATTATTAACTTGTCCTTGATACATTATATATAGCCAGAAGAGCAAGGACAAGACTAGGAGCAACAGATTAGCTTGAGATCTTTTCTATGTAGACATGCATAAAATATGTGATGGTGTGCTATAAAGGCATGGGAATTTTTGTGGAGGTGTTGTCAGATGACCTAAAAGGGGACTGAACAAACCTTGAGGAACATGAACAACTAGCAGAGGTGGCCAATAACCACAATGCTTTGGTGCAGCAGTTGATGCAGAAAGGTTGCACAATAAGGGGACAAAAACTCTCTATGTGTACTTGGTGACAGTGAAGATGTGCCACAAGGCATGGTCCTCAGCACCCACTGAAGCAACTGCCCCTGGTACAGCAGAGACCTTGGCCCAGAGTGAGCTCCCATGGGAGGATGCTGCTCTGAAGCTGTGGGGTACCCAGTGCTTGCCTCCAGGAGCCAGAGTGAAGGTGCTGGATGCTGGTACCAAGTGCACCCTCAGCAATTTGGCAGGTGGTACAAAACTAGTGGCTAATAGCCCAGATGCATGTGCTGCCATTCAGAGGGAACTTGAAAGGCTGGAGAAATGGGCAGAGATGAACCACATGAAGCTCAACAAAGGGAAGCGCAAAGTCTGATGTCTGGGAAGAAATGACCCCAGGCGCCAGTACAGGCTGGAGGCTGACTGGCTGGAAAGCAGCTTGGTAAAAGAGGATGTGCAAGGTCTGGTGAACACCAAGCTGACAATTAGCCAACATTATGCCCTTACCACTAAGAAGGCTAACAGTATCCTGTGCTGCATTAAGCAAAGCATTGCCAGCATGTTGAAAGAGGTTATCCTTCCTCTCTACTCAGCATTGGTGAGGCCACACCTGAAGTTTTGTGTCTAAATCTGGGCTCTCCAGTACAAGAGAGATATGGAGCTCCTGTAGAGTGTAGGGCCATCAAGATGATTAAGAGATTTGGGCATTTCTCATATAACAAGAGGCTGAGAGAGTTCAGACTGTTTAGCCTGGAGAAGGGAAGGCTCAAAAGGATCTTAAACACCCGATGGGGGGAGTAAAAAGACAGCCAGACTCCGCTTGGCGGTGCCCAGTGACAGGACAAGAAACAATGGGCACAAACTGATTTACAGGAAATTCTGTTTGAACATAAGAAAATCTTTTTTCCTATGTTACTGGAGCAGGTTGTCCAGAGAAACTGTGAAGGTTCTGAGCAGGGGAGTTGGGCCAGATGACATTCAGAGGTCCTTTTCAACCTCCACTACTTTGTCATCCTGTGTTTCTATGCTGAATGCAAATGTATAGCAATTTCAAGTCAAAAGAATCTCATTTTTTAGAGATGTGGTTATTCAAAATACTCTTGCAATAAATCTTATGCCACATGACATTGATTTTGCCCTTATATCTGTGCATGTGACTTTGCATGCATGAAAGCACACGTGTAGAAATTTCAGACTCACAGCAATTTTTGCTCACAGCAAATGCCAAAGAACAAACACATCTAATTAAGAGAGGAGACATTTTATTAGCTCATTTCTTACTCTGAACTTGTACAGTACCGAAAATAATGAAGTCCAAACATTTTTTTGGGTCTCTACGTCCAATGCTAAACAACAGTTTGGATTAGCTATAATCATAGAATCATAGAATCCTAGAATATCCTGAGTTGGAAGGGACCCATAAGGATCATTGAGTCCAACTCCTGGCACCACACAGGTCTACCCAAAAATTCGGACCATAATATACTGAACAGAATCATAGAATCATTCAGGCTGGAAAAGACCTTTAAGATCATCTAGTCCAATGTTTAACGTAGTACTTACAAGTCCACCACTAAACCATGCTAGTAAGTTCTATGTTTATACGTTTCTTAAAGACCTGCAGGGATGGTGACTCAACCACTTCCCTGGGCAGCCTATTACAATAGTAAGAGTAAAGAAATTTCTGAAGGGCCAGGCAACAACAGATACTTGCAAATTACTTGTGGTTTTCAGAAAAAAAATATGCTTCTTGTTTGCATTAATGCATCAGACTTTTTACTAAAAATAATAATTATACTAAAAGGTACATTTTTGCTTATTCAGCCTTCTGGTGACATCCTTTTGGTTCAGTCAGTGAGAGTTCCCAGTTAGCATCCCATATGCATGTGAGAAAAAAACTGATCTCCTGCAATTTTAAAAGAATTCATAGCTATCCAAGCAGGGCTTTTTCCAACAGCTAAAAAAGTATCCATTTTTAAGTCAGCAATGAACGGCTTGTCTGTAGCCAGGGGCTTTAAATATTTAAGCTGAGTTCACCAGGCAGTATTTTACTACAGGCTTTGACAATTACCAGAAGGAATGCAGAAACTGTCAAAGCATCTGTTTTCCAGCACTTGCATCTGTAAAAGCATTTTCAAAGAGCTGGCTGGGCTCAGAGCAGGTACAGGGATCTCTGACCACTTACTGCAGTACCAAGGATAGGGAAGCAGGGAGCAGTTTTCTTTCCTCTTTATCCCATTTACTGTTTATTTGCAGTTTTATCTCTGAATAGTGTTTTCAGTTTTGCTCCCAGATCAGTTCCATTTATTTTTGTCTCCTATGTTGCAAGAACTATTTTTGTTTGTTTGTTTGTTTGTTTCTCTCCTTCTTCCCATTGTATCAACTTGCTTTTAAAATTAGGTACCTGCAACACTTCCAATTTTTATCTGGATCCTCTCCATTCCTGATGCAACACCTCCAGCTTTTTAAGTACATTTTTGAAATCCGTCTTCCTGCTGTGGGAGGGACAATTCAAAACCAAACGGAAAGCTGATGCCTACCTTAGCTCTTTACCTGACGTCTCTGAATGATGCAGAGACAGTGGTTGCGTGTGGGAAGCTCCAGCTTAAGGAGAACCACAGTAAAATAGTGCTATATGACCATCTTTGGTTGAAAGAAAAGTGAAGAGTTCAAGAATTCATGGAAAAGGGAGTCATAGATGATTGTGGGAAAAAGCAGAAAGATAAAGAAAAATGTCTGCAGGGAACGAGTTTGCCTGTGGGGACACATTTTGAGGAGGAAGAGATGTGAGTAAAGTGGGGACTTGCAAAGAGAATTATTCTCATCTGCCTTTCATCTGGTACGGAAAAAAAGGTCCATGGTATTCTCCTAGGCATGGTGTCAGACGAAAAGTAGCTCAGAATTAGAAGGAAAAAATGATGACAGATTTACAACATAGTTACTAGAAATCACAACCAAAGCTGCAAAGAGCCATGGGGTAACAATGAAAGGCAGCCATTGCTGACAGTAGCTAGATTTAGATTAGATACCCTGTGGAGAGAAATGCCTTTCGGTCCTGAGCACAAGGTGTATTTCTTTTACCTTATAGTGTGTCTCACTGAAAGAATGCAAAGTTGTTTCACAGACACTTCAATTGAGGTCTCACATTTCATGAGAATGTCCTTTCAAATTGGCAAAAAGACATAAAAGATCAGGGAAATCTTAAAAAGCTGTGCAGTTAAATGAGTAGTTTTAATTCCTCCCAGTGTCAATAATTTGCTCTGTAATTACAGTTGATACAGTAATAAAGATAAATGATAGTCAGCTAAAATTATCTGGAAAGATAATTGTCACTTTAACTCACACAAAGACAACAATTTGCATATGGCAAAATCCTGGCATATTCTTTAGCAGTCCTGTCCTTTTTGCTGATTTCCCTGTAATGTTCCAGCCTAATTTGTTTTTGATTTGTTTTTAGGTATACAAAAATGATTGATCTGGACTGTGGTCATTCTTGCTAAGGCCAAGTTTGTTTTATGCTTCTTTCTGCAGAACAACCAGGAAAGATGAGCAAAGCACTTTTCAGTGCCAGAGTTAATTCTCCTGGTCCCAGCTGCCCACAGGAAAAGGCACAGGTTTTCCAGGAGCTACTAGAAAGGCTTTCATCTATGTATGTATGTATGTATGTATGTATGTATGTATGTATCTATCCATCCATCTATCTTTTTCTGCCTGTATCTATTATCTGTATTTTCATCTTTGCTTCTGTACAGTGTGGTGAGTAATCAGTAAATGCCAGTTACAGCTGACAGTCAAAGACTGAAGGTCTTTGCATTAAACTTGAGAAGAACTCTCATTTTAATTTGCAGGAGAAATAAACTAAATGCGACAGGAACTCACAGGGGCAGAAAACTTTCACTTGGTCTGGTTGGTATTAACCACCTCATTGCCCCAACATAATGAAACGCTATCAAACACAATGAAACTCTAGAAGCCCCTAGGATTATGTGAGTGCAGCCTACAAAACAGATTTGTACACTCCCTGACTGGTGAAAGCCAGTGGAAAAACTACTGTCTGCTGCTAATGGAAATTTTCAACACCTTTTTCAAAGAAGCTAGCTTGTCAAACTCTTTCTGAAAACAGCCATAGTTTCAAAAAGAATAAGGAAGTTAGAAAAGCCACTTCACCCATTTCCCTATCTCCAGCCTGGGAAAATTACTGAGGGGCAGAGAATGAAAAGCAAGTGACATCTGCCAACATGCTTCATATCTGGGATGCAGTAGTCCTGAAGGCCCTATAATATTACTTAGGGCAATGAATACTGATCACATCCCAAAGCTGCTATCATTTGGCTTTCTGCAGCACAAGAACTAAAGACCATGAGTTGCAGTGTCACCACTCCTTGAGCAATTGGCATTACCATGGTTGTAATTATTCTTCCTCAGCAAAAGTAAGTTGCTCATGCTGGGCAATAGACTCTCTTTTCCAAATGTTCTTTTTGGAAATTTTGTGATGTCAGGCCCACAGAAGGCTGGTGATGCTCTGGTATAGCCAGCCATATAATAAGCATAAGACTACTTTTATATAGACTACTACTTTTTTGTCTAGGACAAATCAGCATCCAGAGGAAAAGCTGCTGACTCAGACTTTCCACTCCAGAGTTAAATAATGTTAGCTGGAAGGAAAGAACAAACTAGCTGAAATGCCACCCCCCCACTTCCATGTTTTCCTCTGTTTATGGGCTTGGATAGAACTGGTTTCATATGGCAGTTGTCTGGGCAATTGTTTCTAGCAGTGAAAAGTCACTGGCAGTGAAATTCGTCTCACCTAGCTTAAGCTGTTTCAAAATAAAGTTGTTAGTTTAGCTAATCATCTAGGCTCTTGTACGCTGTGGAGACTTACGGATATTTACGAAAGGTGATTCACCCCACCCCGGGTATTCAGCAGAGGGTGGAATAATCACTCTTTGAAGGTGTCTATCCTTCTCCCCTGGCTATAGCAGGAAGCTAAGTGCTACTTTAGGCTAAGTGATTAGCATTTAATTGGTAGGCAAGATTAATCCCAGTTCACTTTAAAACTTCCTTGGCCACATCAAGCTTAATGCCTTCCTGCGAATTCTGTAACATTTAACGTTCTGTAACTTTACTATTGCCTAGAGGTGTGCTTCAAGCTCCAACACAAAGAGGCAGACTTCTGCCTTGTGCTAAACCGCTGGGGCTACATTAACCCTTTCTCTCAACTTTACCCTGGGTTCCAGTTCACAGCCATGGCTGGTTTAAAACCCGGATTTTACTTTTCAGTGATCACAATGAGCTGGGTATTACAGAAAATGCAAAAATATCCTAGGCAAAGGCCCTAAGAGCTGTGAGATTTATTTATTTATTTATTTATTTATTTTAAGTCTTATCAAAATAGGTGCCAGACACTCTACATTCTGCCTCTAGCCTTTTCTTCTTCCGACCCTCACCTTTCACTTTCAGCTCATGCAGAGTTCTCAGCGTATTTTAATATTTTTTTTTCCTCCCAAAATCTGCCTTCTGTAACAATCCACTTTGATCATTATAATTGGATGAATTTTGCAATAGTGGTACATTAAATTGTGGTGGTGTAGTACTGAGCTTGGATCACAATTCTTCCCAAATTTCTATATAAATCTGGTGTTTCCTACAATCACTGTGAAGCACTGAGGGAAGTGAATCACCCACCCTTTCTCTGGGAGAGTAATATAACACAGCCTCATGTTTCTCTTACTCAGTTTTAAAACAGTAGTAATGTAAGAATTTATTGCTGACCTGCAAAAATTTCACATCAAATCTGACGAGCAAAATCTCGCCACTTAATAAAGCTATTAAACACTCTGGATTTTTCCCACATAAGAGATCAAACTTACAACATTACCCAAAGTTCCCTGGCACTACTATTCAATACTCAATACCATTGTATAGAATCATATGGTTTGTCCATAGAATTTATAATCCTGGAAGATACTGTGTCTGGAAAGAGTTTTTATTGCAATTCAATACATGTTAGATGTTACTGTCAAAGATGAAACATCACTCTATCAGCAGTGCTTGTTAGGGAACAACACCTGGTGTATATGCAGCAAAGGTTATTATATTTCCCTTTCACAGTAGAGGTTTTTAAGTCTTGACAATGGACTGGCTTTTTACAGCTGAGATTAAAGTTGAGACTATGACAAGCAGAGAGAGGTGCTCCTCTGTTTATTGAACCTTCTGATGATTTAAACAGGAGGGGAAAAAGATAATTTTCCCATCAAAACTTCTTTTTCCTTTTTAAAAAAACCATATGTAAAATGTCAATGAAATGTCTAAGAAATATTCCACTTCCATCATTTCAGTTATTGCTATTGCCCAAAAAGGGATTTTTGATTTGTTAAAACATCCTAAAAAGTGTATTTTCATTTGCAGCTGAAACCAGATTCATTAAAAATGTAATTAAGGTAAGATTTTATTTTATTTTATTTTATTTTATTTTATTTTATTTTATTTTATTTTATTTTATTTTATTTTATTTTATTTTATTTTATTTTATTTATTATTTTAAATCAAATCTGTTACATCAATTGCTGAAAAAATTTCAATATGAGAATTCTCTGCTGGCTGAAATCTTCAAGCCTACATTGAGTGAGGCTCCTACATAGGAGACACACTCACATTGGAAGGTGCTTGTGTAAATCACTGGTGGAAATGAAGTTTTCATGCCAAGGGCAGAGGAGCCTGCTGGGGCAGTGATATGGCCCCAGGGCTGGCTCTGCCACTGGGGCTCAGCACTACCCCTGTGGAAGAACAGTAAAAACAAAGACAAAAGTCTGTAATGGCTAGTCCAGGGGTCCAGGGAGAAATGGTGTGGTGAAGGCTGTAAAACCTGGGTGGGGGAATGTAGAGAGGCCGAAGATGGCAACTCCTGAAGATGGTGGTTCAGCAACAGACCACGCAATGGTGATGGCACTTCCCTGCCTGCCTGATGGTTGCAGGGCCAGCACAGCCTCATCCATGAGTGATGAGCCTATTAACACTAATTAGCCAAAAAAATATTTGCTGTGTACTCTCAAGTCTTTGCACATGGTGAAAGATGCTTCATTTAATGATTCCCCGTAGAGGGGGTCACAGCTACGCTGATGCTGTCCAATGGAGCCAGACCCAGAGCAGGCACTGTGTGGTGTGCCTGCCTGACCCTCACTAGCAGCTGTCCGCACAAAATGTTCAGCTATTTATACAAAATATTAAGGGCAAATAACATATAGTGTAAATATACAAACATTAATTTACTGAAGCTACTCACTGATGTACAAGTAGACTGGGATAAAACCATTCCTTAAATAGTTTAAGACCCTCATCAAGGTCCTGAAAGTACCTGCTGCTCCTATGAGACATAATTCATCCTACTCAGTACTCCACGGGAAGCTGAAGATGAGGCTTGCTACTGAGTGCTTTGAAGGGTGCTAAGTGTTCACCTTGGGAAGGCTGAGAGCAGCTGGTCTCGGGACACTGAGGAGACCTGCAATTCAAACAGCTTCCCAGGTAAAATGGTGAGATTCTTTGTAATTGGAACACATTTAAGGCAGCCTGTCACTTGATAGCTGTCCTTTGTTCAGGAATCACAGCTTTCACATGCCTTTTGTTTTTTAATACTGAATTAAAATTGGTCTTGAAAAAAGGTTGAATCTTTTTTTTTAAACTTTGTGAATACATTTTTTCATTTTTTTCTTTGAGTTTTTCTATTCTGATAGTTTTTTTGTTTGTGTGTTTGTTTTTTTGTTGTTGTTGTTGTTTTTAAAACACAGAAAAGACATTTCCAAGACAGAGTATTGCACAGAAATTTGGATTAAATTAGTTGATATATCTCTGGAAAATATGTGAGGCTGCAAATCTGTTTATTTATTTATTTATTTATTTAAAGAAGCAAAGTTGCTAACTCTGGTGGCTAGAACACTCTAAAATGATTTTGTTTCCATTTGATGAAAACTTAGTTTGTATTTCACTTACAAAGATGGATGAGATGTTACTTGGTTGACGCACAGATGTGCATATGGGTAGAGAAGGCGCATACTCTGAGCACACCATCTGTGAGCATGCCTCAGCTGGAAAGTTTACAGCTCTGCTAGCATGGGACTTATGTCACAGCAAAGCAACTAACTCTCACTTTTCCTGTGTCAACTTGGGAAAGTCCAATGTTAACACAGCTCTGCAGCTTCCAGACCACAACTCGCTTGTATATGGCCAGCTTGAAAAATGGGCATTTGCCAAAGTGGACATACCTAAAAGAGAATATAATTATGTGTGTAATGGGTCCTTGCCATACAGATGGTGTCCCTGTTAATGCTGAAAGCAGTGTGCTGCCATCATTAATTTTCATCCCCACACATGTATGGCACATAGAAAACAAGCTCCAAATCGTGATACCCTTCAAGGGTATGGAGGTCAGCAGGAGCCTGCTGGAGTGGAGGGGACTACTGCAGAAGATGAGTATCCCCCAGGTTCCCAAGGCAGCAGGCAGATGGGAGAGCCAGCCAGCCAGGGATCTGGCAGCTGCACCTGAACACTTATCTGGCCCCTGTTAGGACTGCAGAAATAACACTCTCCCTTTTCCAGGCAGAGAGCCTTGTCTTCCAGCACATGTGAATCCATCTACCCCTCTGCAACATGTGTGGAGGAAAGCGGTGCAGAGCCAACACTGAACCTATGTGTAATTCCAGCCACTGCAGTAAGTGGCTCCTTTGCTTCTGAGAACAAAGAGATCTGGGCCTAAATGAATAAATCATATGATGTAGATGGAGGAATTTGTGCCTTCTGTTAATCATACTGAAAATATGAGGGCACCTGTTAGCTTCTTCTGTGCAAGTAAAAATAACTTCACTCGACTCCTTCTTTTTCCTTACATATATTCCTTTCTGATTCTAAGATTCTCCATTTGCATCACAGTGCTATTCTGATTCCCAATAGTATGAGATTTTTTTTTTCATATGATCTCTTTTCTTTCCGGATTAGGCTAGTGACTTATTGTATCCACCAAGGACATTTCTGAAGTGACATGAAGGACATGAATTCCCCTTCTTTGCCTCCAGATTTTTTTCAGAACTTGAGAGAACCAGTAATTCAAATGCAAGTAGCAGTGCTGGGAATGGTTTCTGGCTCATTGTAATTACGGGCACAAAGGCAGCTAAATAGAGTTACTGACAATTCTGTTGTGAGGAGGATATAACAAAGGGGAAAGATACCCTTCCTCCTTCCTATCCTACATAAAAATAACTGTATCCTAAAAGGGCAGGAAATACAAAAAAATGTTTTTTTTTCTTTTGTTTATTTTTGTTTTTGTTTTCCCTTTTAGCCTAAGCCTCAAGATGACAAGATGATATGCCCAAGAAGGCCTACTAAAAAGAGGGGATCAAGGTTCAGCAGTAACATAAAACAAAATGAACAGAGATTCCATTAGAGATTTAAAATGACAAAATTAAGGTCAATTAATTTAGGTCAACTAAAGAATGACCCAGTTGTTAACTACGGGCCATTTTATGTGGCTAGAATACCTTGTTTGCTGCTTTGGAGAAACTGTCTCTTCTAGATCCTGTGGCATATCTGCCAGCCCATGTATACGTCTCCCATGCCCTGAGGCACCTCAAGAAGCACTAGATGCCTATACCTAGGCACTAGTCACTTACATGTTGTCATTTGGATGTCTTCATTCTGAACCAAACATCTCACAGAGTATCTTTCAGCTGCTCTGATATATTTTATTTTGTTTTATTCTGTGCATAAATTTATCTGGAGAAGGCATTTGGTTGTTTTTGGAAAGAGAATCAATTTTGTAGAAAAAACACCATTGTCAGATCTTTATGTGCCTGTTCTTGTAAAATAAATTGGTAAGCACCACAAAAATAACTTAATCTGAATAAAAGCTAGCATGTATTTGTTAAGAGCAAACATACCTGACAAATCTTATTTCCTTCTGCTGTAGGGTAACCAGATCTGGGAAGAGACTAGAGGCACATACTTGTCACATAGTACTCAGTGAAGCTTTTGGCACTGTCTCATATGACAATACTTAGAAAAAACAAGAGAGATGTTATCAGACTGAAACTACCACAAGTGGATATAAGAGCAGTTAGAAAAACTCTGCTCAGAGAGTATTTATAATTAAGTTCATTGTCACAATATTGGCACTGAAAGGTATTTCTCAGAGGAAGGGAGGGTCTGTCTCAGGCTGAACAGAACTTGTTCAGTTCCCAGTCAGCCCAAAGAAGGGAACAGAGGACATATTTATTATGTTTGCAGCTGACACAAAGCTATACTGTAAATTCATTGCAGCATAAGATTAAGAACAAACATGATACCAACAAGCTGGGATTAAAAACAGACATGGTTCTTACAGGGTGAAGACAGACAGGAGGTAGCTCTCCAGAAGAGTCTACAGGGGTTGTATTGATTGTGATGGGTATGTTATTCAATATTGCCATGGTGTTATGAGAAATGCAAGCACCATATTGGGATTTGAAAACTGGTGGTGTCTTTGAAAGATGATTGCTTTTATCCTTCTGCTCTTCAAATAGCTGCTAAAGTCTTACACTGAATTTTCTATCCAGTTTTGGGCACAGTCTTTTTAACAATAGCAGATTGAATCAGTTGGAAAAACTCTGCAAGGGAGCAATATGAATGATGATAAATCTTGAAAAACATGATCTATGGGAAAGACAAAAGCAATTGGGGAATTTTAACTGGGAGAGAGAGAAAAAAAAAAAAAAGGGAAAGAAACCCTGCAGGTGATGTGATGTTGGTCTTCAAGTACAGCAAGTGAAACACTGCCATATTTGGATGTCCATTGCTCTTGGTGTCTAAATTAGCTTCAACTAAGGTCATTCAGTAGGTCCATGAGTGATCTGGCTAACACTTCACTTGTGTTGATATGCCACAACACCATTAAGGGGTTCGACATATACTTTGAGAATGCAAAGGATGATATATTCAGTATTACCACTTGGGCCTGGCCTAGTCCTGCCTGGAAGAACCGATAGGAGACCAACACAAGACTGGAATAGTTGCAAGCACACTGAATTCATCGAGTTTCCCATGACTAAAATGATTATAAAGCATGTTAATTCAAAGAACTACAAACTATGTGTCATGTCATGCCTCTGCCAGGAGAAAAGTGCACAGTTTATAAATCTTGTATTTTAGTTGGCTCATATATTTTATATTATTTTCATTTTTTACATAATTAAAGGTGACTAAATAGGTGCAATTCTTCTAGCAGGAGCTCAGTAAGCTATTCTGAGCAAGTTTAGATATGGTATCTCTGAGGCAAGGCTGCAGGAATGTGATGGAAAGCTGTCTTTCAGCCAAAAGTGAAATTAAGCATTGTCTTTTACTCCTGGCTGGAATTTCTGACTCTCGTATGTTCCCAAAACTATGTCAATTTGGAGAGAGAGAAAAAAACACTCAGAACTTTGCTTTACTCATCTCGTCCACACCTCATTACTCCTAGTAAACCCTGTATCTGTTCTCCCCCTAGCTTGTGCACACCTCCAAATTTAGCTTTGCTGTTATTACTCATTACTTTAACAGTTCTATACCATAAAATAATTTTGTTCTAGTAATGTTTTAGTTCCTGTGAAGTTATGTAGGAGAGAAAGCTTGTGTGAGCAAGGAAAAGTGGCTGGGTTTCAGGGATTCACCTTGATCTAATGTGATCTTGACCTACGGCTGGGAGCCCTTCCCTTCCTCTTGGCATGAAGGTTGTTATCCTGGGTTATAAACAAAACAAAACAAACAAACAAACAAAAAACACCAAAAAGCAAACAAAAAAACAGGCAAACCCACCCATGTGTTTACCTGATGTTTTCACACATTGTAGCTTTCACTGTTTTTCTCAAGGCTAGCACTGAGATGGATTTCTGGAAAGCTGCCTCCAGCCGTATATACCCTATGATTTCCTGTCAGTGGGTATTCCTTAGTGAGGCTGTGATTCATGAACAAATTGCTAGTATGTTGACCATTATCTTAAACTGAGATCAATAAGGTTTAATTACCACTCTTACTTTTGCTAAGCTCAATTCTGCCCAAACTAAAATTATTACTGAAAATCAAAGGTTTACTTTAGCAGAAATTAAGAGGTAGAGTTAACATTCTTTATTACAAAAAATCAAAACACATTCTTACAATCCAAAAACTTGCTAATAAATTGTTATTTCTTTTCATATCCATGACTTCCTTAGCTGAGTAAAAGAAAATCACTGACAGATGGTCAAAGTACCATCTTTTATAACCCAAATCGTCTAGGTTACACATTCATTTATACACATCCCACAATGCATCTGCAGATTTTTATTCCAATAGCTAAACATCAGTTCATTTACATTTACATAAATTCTATATTTTAACATCACTTGGAGAACAATAACCTTACAAAGATTTTGTCAAAATCCTTCTGTATTACAGTGACTGTGGTTACATTTTATTAATATCCTCAATAGTGAGACTTAATCAATGTCTTGGCAAAACTTCCTTGTCATCCAGTATCAAACATCCTCACCACTCTCACCACTTTCCATTCCAACAACTTAGCACAAAACCATCCAGCATTGCTCTTAACCACTTTGGCAGTACCTCCTTTTGTGTAAAAGGCAAATTAGTACTACTTCTGCTATATCAACACACCAAGCTCCTGCACCTAGGGGCCTCACAGAGACACTGTACCTGCCTAGTGACATCATTTACCAGAAACCTGGGTAGGGTCAGCTAGAGCCAGAACAAAGTTGCTTTGTTTTCCCACCATGCTATTGGAAGGACTCAGGATTTTCAAGAAGATAGCATTGATTCCACAATTCTATTGAGAAATACTTATTGAGGTAAGGCCTTGCACGTGAATTAGGATCATAGGCTGACTTTTAGGCAGCAGACATAAAAGAATATTTTGTTCAAATGGTAAAAAGTAACAACAGTAATGAAGCAAGTTGCCACAATCTGTGGAAATAAGTTACAGTCTGAAAGCTTTCTCCATTTCAATAACCGTTGATGTTACATACCACAAAGGTAAGGAGAAGAGTTTTGTTTTACAAAATTTTTTCATGTTGTAATGGATATTTCAAATTTATTTTTAATGAGTAGAAAAGGAAAAGAAAATGTTCCCAATTCCTTCTTACTTTGTTTATACTTCAATTCTGTTATTTTATGCTGTCTTTCCTGACTCTGAAACCCCTAGGCAGGACAGCCCCGGTGTGCCTTTCCAGTCCAGTTTTGCAGGCCATTCTGATAGTCCTTGCAAACAGGAATCCTCAGACTCATCCCTCCAATGCACCCCAGACTGCCTCAGTGCTGCCAGTATTCCACTTTTCCTTATGACTTGAACTCAATTAAATTCCTGTTTGCCAAACCTTTTCCAAAATATTTACCTGCTTCAGGCGTTTTTCTGACAGTTTCCCTTAGTTAACCTTCCTTAGTTAACCTTCCTGGAGCACTAATTCTTTTCCCATCAGAAAATGTTTTCTACAGAAACTCTCATCTTCTATTTGAACTTTTTTTTTTCTACCAGCATGAAGTGTCAACAGTCTTCACTATAACATTTCTCCAGTGTGAGTCATTTCCTTCCCTTTTATGAAGAACAAGCAGCAATCTTTTGCATGTGAAGGACTTTTTCAACTGTGCACTCTGTTAACCTGAAGGATGGATCATTCCTCACCACAGCATCATTATAGATAAATACTCATGCTGTTTAGAGACAGATGAAAAGAAACCTCTGAAAGAAGAGTGTACAGTTTAGAGAGGTGAGTCTAGGGTAAAACCGTGGAAAAAGGAATATTTACATTCATCCACGGAATATTTTTCTCTCCCCATTAAGATTTTCTGGAAGGTAGCCATCCAAAACAATCTGCCATGAATATCAAAAGAAGTCTCAGTTATCCTTCAGAAAACCAGCTCTGTTTCCTTTACAGAAGATGCAAATAACTTACATAGTAGAATAAGCACTTTTGACCTCAGCATCCAACTTGCATGTTAAAGAACCACCACTTCTCTTACACATTACTTTTAACTTATAGCTTTTGGCTGCTTTTTGCATTAAAAAAGAATTGTGCTGGGGTTCCACAAAAACAAACAAACAAACGAAAGCAACATTTGGCACAGGTAGTGTGTGTTTGATACTTGTACTCAGTCTATCACATCAATACATGCTTACTGTTGTGAGGAATGAAAAATGTAGTCATGCTAACTGGTACCTAGATATTCTAGTTTTAGTACAATGTTAATTGTATGTAGCTGATTAAAGAATTCAGGAAATGCTAGAGAACATCTGATGACAATGTCTATTAAACTTTAAGGACAATGTAAGAACAATGTTAACTATTATTACATAGCATTTTGCAGCAATTCGTTAAGCTAACCAGTTAGGAGTTTAAAATACTTGTGCATATGAACGATGCAAGAGAATGCATATAAGCATACATAATCTGTAAGAGGGTTTGTTCTTGGTCAGACAGAAGCATTTTCATTCATTGAGTTTACCTGGATGGCCATTTTCTGTAAGTATTATTACAAATAACTTACTTTGAAAAAACAAAGGCTTAGTGCCTTGAAGAGTCTTTGGGTAGGGGAGATGTCCACATTGAATATGAGTTTGACTTACAATGTTCCATCTTGTCCATATTTAAGATGCAAAGCTTTGGCTTCAGTTAGGCCAATGAAAAATTGCCTGCTTACCTCTGAAGTCAGAAGTTGTCTGTATATTTCTGTATTCTATCAAAAAAACTGGTTTCTCTATTAAAAAGAAAAGTAAAAATATTGACACTGCAAAAGTGTCAATATTTAATTTGCTAAATTAGACTGTAGAGTGATAGTCATTTGATCTGTCTTTCTTTGTCTAAAAAGTAGGCATTAAGTACATGCTAGCTGTCTCTAACTCCTTAGAAGACCAATGGGGAAAGATCAGTAATGTGGTAGGATTCTCCCAGTTCCAAGTTAAGATGCTAAAATATCTGGGATGAATAGCATCTCCTGGAGATGCTATTCATTTCTCATTCATTATAGAAGATATCTAGAAAATATACTTAGGCCCAGTCAACTAATATTTGGGCATTTACACTGAAGAAAGCTGAATCTGGTTCACAAAGCAGAAACGTTGAGGTTCCTACTATCCTATGAATTAACCTTCTTGATTTCTACGGACCTAACTGTCCATAGCCTGACTGCATTTATTTTCATATATATATTCATATTGACTTCTCCATAAAAATCTTATTCACCTTTTCTAATGCTACCCCTAGACAAATGTTTACAGACACAAGAACCCCATCTCCCTTCAGCCATCATTTGTAGCTTCAGCTAATGAACTGCGAGGCCTACCTGCCCCACAAGCACTACTGAACCTGGGGCATGAGGAGACAACTTTCCATGTCCTTATAGAAACATGGAAAAATGCATCTCAGCCTTCTTACACAGACCTTCCTATGAGGATAAATGCCACTTAAAATTTACTCTTTGAACCTGCATTTCCCATCTGTAACAGAAGCTGGGGAAGCTAGTGGAGAAACATCTGAATCTTGCTAGTTGAGCTAGTTTAACCTCTCTTTTTGCACGACGTCAGGTTCCTTTGCCAGAGGGGCCTGGGTAAAGCTTTGTAACATAATTTTGTTGCCATACTAGATGTAGGGACAAGGCTAGCCTGTGGCCTCACTGTTCCTGTCATGACAGAGGTCAGGGAAGGATTAGAGCTGGAGACCTTTCGGATCTAGCTTGCCTCTCCTGCTACATTTGGGGAAACCCAAAGCCTGATTTGAGGAAAGCTAAACCCACACACAACAACTCACCATTCTGCATGATTTGCAGAAACTGGAATTCCCTACACAGATGAAAGGTTCTCAGGACCTAAAGCCACAACACATTTCTGTGCATGAGAATCAGCAAAAGTGCAGGTGGTTTATACCAAATCCATAAAAATATTTTCCTGTCACTGTATCAAACAGCAGTTTTTTACCTGGAAAAAGTGACGTCTATTCCAATGTCTATATAAAACTGGTCACATTTTTTAATGCTACATGCTTCTTATACAGTTAAAAATACATGAAAGCATTCATAACTTGATAGTAATTCAGCCGTGAAACTGGCTGATGGTTTATTCAGGCTCCAAGAGTGGTGAGAACTCGTTACTTGTTCCTACTAAATTTATTCATCCTGAGAGATTTCCAAGTAATACTAATATGGAGCACTGACTTCATAACAGCAGAAAGACAAAGTGTTCCTGTTTCATACTCTCCATGAAGGGATTCAGGAAGGCAGTATCAAGACTGTAACAAAAAAACGTGGTTTGGGTAGAGTTCTTTGAATTACAGACTGTTAATAAATATTTTTTCTATTGTTCTTCATGTGTATAACATTCAAAGATTTATCCTAATTTCTACAATTGGTCTTGCATTTGTAAGAATTCACAGCATTACTTGGGGCACTTTCTTAATATTACCTCCTGTTTGTCTAAATGCATATACAATGCAGGAATGCTATAACCGAACTGTCAGCACAAAACAAACAAACAAACAAAAAACACAACAAACAAAGAAACAAACAAACACAAACTATTAAATTTACAGTAAAAGAGCAGAGTCCTGTTTTTCAATTGTTTCAGCAGTTGTGATACTTTGTACTGATCATTATTCATGCATGTGACAAGGTTGAATCCAGTTGTGTTTCTCTCTTCCCACCCACATAAATAATTTCAATTAAAATTGATGTTTACTGTGTTTATAAGCAGAATTGCACTTTCCTGAACTCAGTCTGCACCAGTACTTAATAGCTAGGTCTCATTTTATTCTTCACCTTTAACCTCTGCCAAACGCAGCTGACTTCGCATCAGCAAAATTTGCTTTCAAGTTATCTTGACAAAAGCCTAACAGTTCTGGATTTATATATATATATATAGTGTGTGTGTGAAAAAAGTAGCATTTTCAACTCTTAATTTTTACAGCTGTTCAATGAGCATTTGGATGTAAAGTGATGAACAGAATGAGAGAGAAGGCAATCAGCTGAAGAAATTAAAAGGATATGTTACTGATTTTATTAACAAACAAATCTCCATTTGCTCATTTCTATTTCTGGATTGGGTCTACCACTGGTTGTAATCCTTATGATTCACCAGAGAATGAATTGTGAATCTTTCCACCTCTACCCACACTTACAAATTTACATGTACCCATTTCATTCTCAATTTGTCCATAACTACTGCTTACACAGAGATGACAGAAAGTCCAAATTGCCCCATGCCAATAGGAGATGTTATCACTGTGCTGGGAGCACCTTCATACCTGCCATATGAAGGACTTGTTCCCAATTACAAAAGGAATTAGTCCCTATGTTTCCCAAAAGAAAGGGATATTTCTAGTTTGGGAACTGCTGCTGGAGAGGACAAAGAATATATATATATATATATATATATATATTATAATATATATATAATATTATATTATATATAATGAATATAATATAATATATATATATTTTAAAACAGCAAAACCCAAACTTATATTATATTAATGAAGTTGAATATATATATACATATGTTGCTATTAAAGGGGACTTGTTACAGTGATATCCTAAAATAATATGCTATTCCTCTGGATGTGCTCCTTAATCAGGTCTCATAATACTGCTTTAATTAGAGGGCAATACTATTAAGCCAAATATAATGAAATAAAATAATTCCATTTGTAGAAGAGTGAAAGGCTTATTTGAATTCTTTCTTTAACTTCTTCATCAAAAATATTCTTAAGTTTCAATAACATACTACAGTAACATTTTCACTTCTCATTTAATTTTCTGTAAGCCTTCTGAAAAAGGTAATTTTCAATGAAATTAAAAATAAATCCAACTTTTTAAAACATAAAGGTATTCCCCCTTACACACAATTCTTGCTACTCTAATTTCTGATGTCTGAAAATACGAGTAGTAGCATTAAGAAAGAAGAAATGGAAAGATAGCAGAAAAATATTTGCAAGGGGAATAATTTGTTATCCACATAACAAATCGATGGGAAAAAAAAAAGTAATAAAAATGCTACTTAAAACTTTCATATCCTCTTATGTGGAAGATGGCTGTCATTTTTAAATATTTCAGTGGTACAACCATGTAAAGCTTTTGTTTTGTATTGAGTTTAATGACTGTTAGGCAAAACACAAAGCCTCCATTTGCTGTCTTTTAAAGGCTTGAATATAAGCTATTTTATGAATGCATGGATTTTCAGAAATAATCCTAATTACTGTATGTCTGTGTACACTATAAAGAAATTAGGTGGTATTCCTTGTGAAAAAAACATCTCCATGCATTCAAATAATTATATAAATTATGATAAAAACTTAGAGGAAGTGTGCTACTAAACTTGTTTTCTTATTCATTTTTAAAAGGAAGGCCAAGAACAATAGTCTTAAGTTGAAAAATTATATAAAAACTTATCTATCTGCTATTCTTATGATTTCTGTAAAAGCAGCACAGCACCTGCCAAGAGAATTGTTCCCACTCTGCTTTGAGGAAACAGCAAAGTGTTGCCCGAACAATTCACTCTAGAAGAATGTTATTGAACTATACATTTTAACGCACACCTGTGCTGGCCTTAGGAAACAGCTCATGAGAAACTGCAGTTTTGCTAGCAGTTAATGTGCTTTCTCCAAAGATATGATTTAATAGGAATGCTGAGCTGTTAGCACACGGGCTACTGCTTTACTCAGTTGTTGACCCCTTGGAAACTGAAAATTCATGGGCTTGTACCTACCTCTACGTAAATCTCCTTTGAAGTCAACAGATGTAAAAATCCAGGCAAAAGTAAAATAAAAGGAAAATCAAGGCCTGGGGCTGTCATCCCTGCCCTCCTGCTTTTATTCAGGTTAGGATTTCAAACATATAATTGCAAGATGGTTTTTTGTTGTTGTTTGTTTTTCTTCTGTCATTTGGGAATGTAGATTGGGGCTGAGCTGTATCAAAAGGCAGAATAGGTGCAGACTTGCTTTGCAGAGCTGCAGGATGGCACGAGGGCAGGCAGCAGCGGCAGGTTTCCAGCTGCCCTGCCATTCTGAATGATCCCTCCCAGTACTCTCCAGAACTCTCTCTTTTGCTACCTCTGTGCCTCTCTCAGGCAGCAGTAATAATGACACTGTCAATCACATTGTGGGAGAATAAGAATAAAAAAATTAGAAGACTTCATGCCTTCCCAATACATTGTTATGCTTCTAAATTAGGGCTTCCTCAACACTGAATGTATTCAATCCCATATCTCTCAAATCTATACCAAGATTAATGTATACAGATGCCGTATGCCTCATGGCCCAAATCAAGTCTCACTCACACTGAACCACTGTTAACACCACTGCTCTTTAGTCTTTTACTTTTTTCATATGAAAATTAAATGCTAAATCAAAGGTTAAAATGTAAAGAGTTTATTTCACTTCAGAAAGCACAATAAAAACAAATAGCTCAGTGTAACTTGGAAGACCCACTATCAGCTATTGGGAGGGACCAGGGCTTTCCTCCCTGTAGAAATGACAAAGATTAAGACTGAAGTTCAGAACACTGTGCTGAAGATCATAATTTTAAATGGGCAATCAGCCCAATGACACAAGAAAAAACTGCACCTTACATTCCTATACGTGGACATGCATTTCAACTCTGGGAAAGATCAACACATGGAAAGATATTAGAGATGGTGTTATGAGAATTTTGCCAGTGCATCAATACATAAGCAACCTGTGCATGCTTTTAATTATCTTTGAGATAAAGTCCTAAAGATCATAAAATGAAAAATTGCACAAAGCAGCTTGAAAACATGAGGCACCATGTTTTCACACATCTCTCTGCTGACTGAAATTTTAAAAAGCTTGCTGGCCCCTGAGTATCTACCAACAAACAAACAAACAAACCAAAACAAAACAAAAAACAAAACTATAAATTAAATGAAATATAGAAGCCACATAACTCACAATTTGGCAGTAAAGCTTCAACAAGCTCAATAAAGATGACATTGCTGAAGGTCTAGCTATAATTGAGAAGATAGATTGATTGGTCAACCTGGTCACATTTACATTTCATCCTTCAAAAGATGACCAGACATAACTTAATATATGGAAATGACACTCTTTCAATGAGACAGACATAAGAGCTGTAGAAGACAGTCTATGGGATACAAACAAGCCTCTGTGCTCCTGCAAGAGTATATAAGATAAAGGAGATAGAATAAACCATAAGGCTGTAAATCTGGCCAGAGACTGTGCTTGATTTTAGTGTAACACATAGGTGTGGCAGTTATGCACAAGGAGGAAACATTTTGACACTGAATGGTATGAATTGTAGACAGAATGAACATATAATTATTCTGATCAGATGTGGGAATACCAGAAAAGTCATGATTTTCATCTTCGGGAGCGCTATTTTAGGGAAACCTACCATTTGGGAAAGGAGATAGACTAACCTCAAAAAAAGAACCAGTGTTTAGTTACATGGTAAATACAGCTGGATGACATAAAATAAGCCACTATTTTCCCAAGGCTGCCCCACCCATGGCCTTCAGGCCAGGTATGTGCTGACCAGTTACTGTGATGGCACAGTATGAATTTTCTCTTGCTGTGGATCCAACACCTGTTCACTCCTTAACCGAAAACGAAGACAGTTTCCAATTAAAGCCAATAAGCTCAGTTTTGGTGGTACAGATAGAGCCACTAGCAATTCTCACTTTGTTTTGGTAGGTAGGAAATCTGGAATTTGTGCTGTTGTAACTACCAGCAGAATCTGGGAACTAATAGACATTTGCTTTGTCAGAATAATTAAGAAAGAAATACTTATATTGTGTCTGATGTCAAATAATTATCAAAAAATCTCCTATAGCAAATAGTACTTCATAGTGCTATATATGCTGGCCATCTCACAATTGACTAGTTAAAGAGCTGACACTTCAGCTGTCAATAGTGTCCGGTTGTGTTTTCTATCACGAGGAGAATGCAGTGTTCCCACTTAAGAGGCAGGGTTAAAACATGATGCACACTCCCATTCAACGACCTGCCATTGATAATATAATGAAGAATGTATATACATTTTCATCTGTATTTGCCCATTTCCAGCTTTTCATAGTGTACCCACATCTGAGGGAATTTCATGCTTCTTACATTTGGGACCCACTGCTCAGTGGGAGTCTTTCCTCTGGGGAAAGTGAGAAATAAGATAACCAATACAGAGAAAGAATAAACTCATGTCCAGAAAACGCAACAACTTCAGCTCCCTCCCTGCTCTCTGAACGCCGTCATTGGGAACCTACAATGGGCTAAAGACGATCTACTAAATAATTTACAACATACAGCCTAAATGATTTTTCCCTGTTAGATGTGCATTAACACATGGAAGTCTAACACATGGAAAATTTTATCTGGCCTCAGAACGAAAAAAAATTGACCCCTCCCATTCCATTACCTCAAGTCAGACCGGAGTTTAGATGACTCTACTGTCTTCTGAAGAGGCTGTTCTACGGCTTAGTCTAACTCCGCTTAATCACAGCTTGACTTTGAAACATACCCTTGGAACAACGATTATACCAATATAGACTTTATATATTACTTTCATTGCTTGCATCTCAGAAGACTATTCCTCAAAAATCTGGCTTTGTTAAACATGGCATTATAAAATGCTACCTCATTTCTATTCACAAAACTTTGAAAAATCAGGGAAAAACCTTCATCTAAGACTGCACTCTATATTAAAGTAACATGCTTTACTTTTGCACAAAGATCACCATTCCCCCAGATTTCAATAGATTCCTATGGACCATGCAAAATGCCACAGACCACAGAAGCTATGGTTTCGAATTGATGCTTTTATTGATTAATCAGGCATTGAATCAGGTATTGTAAGGCGAACAGACTTTGTTTGTTAAAAATTGTCCAGATGAATACCTTTCATAGTAAACTTGTTTCCTCATAGTCCATACAGAATACGAAATAATTCAAGAAACAAGCAAAAAAGGAGCACCTGACTAGTTACTGTCATTCTGTGTGTGCATGTATGTATGTATATACACACATTACACTATACTTGTACATACACTAGTGTGTGTATACCCATACATACATATACACAAACATATAAGCACGTAATGTACTGACTCAATTAATACTGTACTGAAGCAACGTGGCTTAGCTCCAAATGAAGTATTCTGTATTAAAATATAAATGATACAGCAAGGCCTGTAGATTACAGACCATTTGTTTTTCCTTTCACCAAAACAATGATCTGTTTCTGAACTCACAGTTTATTTTTAAAATGAAAATATGTGAGATCACTGGGGATCTTTCCAAATTCATGGTATTAATTCCAGCTCAATCTCTGCTAACATTGTATGGCCAAACACTGAACAGCGTTTTCAGTTTGTCTGCTACTGAAATCAGCTTCTAGAATTAATATTTCTGGCAAAAGAGGAGGCACACAGCTTTGCTACTTGTACTGTGGTAATATACCCTCTCCTGTTAGATGGAAACTTGGCAAAAATCCTACATTAAGACTCCCTTCCTCCTGGACATTTTTATCACTACTTCTTATCAGTCATCACCTGTCAGCTCATTATAATAATTTTCATGCCATCTCAGCTACCTTCCAAACATCCCAGGCCAGATTATCTGGGCAATGTACACCAGGTAGTAGAGGTAGCAATGTATTCAGATACAAAACACAATGTTTGAGGATTAATTTACTTTTTCGTTTTTGAGCATATCCATTTATTTATTACTAAAGACACAAAGATAAACACTGCAGTACACTGTATGTACATATTTTCTGGTATTTATGTCAGTTCTGCACCAATCTTGCCTGTGACCCATGAGATACTACTGCATCAGAAAGCCATGGTACCAGCATTGTACTGTCACACTTTTCTCCATTTAATTCACCAGTTAGCAGGGCATGTAAAGTGAAATGAAAGGAATACGGACAGACATTTATTTTCTGTTAAAAAAGGGAAAAATAAACCCTGTATGCATGTATGTATTCATCACCTTGCTCTTAAGTTCTATATATCATCATAAGGCAAACTGTAGTGCAGCTTTGTACCTGCAGAAACTATTTAAAAAAATCTGAAGCTGAGCTTGGGAACATTTTATTCTGGACCCATTAGTGAACAAAGTGCATTAAGGCATCCATTTCAAAGGACACCTAAAGCATGGTAATTACTGAGAAAATCTTTTTTTTTAAAGCTGGTATTCAACTTATCCTCTTTCTACACAGGCAGATTTTCACCACTTGCATAGTAACAACAAATCACCATAAGAAAACCATTCTTTTAAAGTTGTCATATGCCTCAAGCATCTTCCAGAATGATCATTTTATGTAAGTATTGTAGTAGTTACAAAGGGTTTCTACTCTGTAGAAAGGAAAGAGAAAAAAAATGCACCTGATTCAGCTTTGAGATAAAATAGGTACAACCTCTATTGACTTCATTGAAGTTTATCCACCAACACCAAGATGAATGCAGGGCCTGCCTGTGCAGATTCCTACTGCTGCTGAAAATTTGTTATTTACTCCTCATTCACAAAGAGAACTGGGCTTTCCCAAACAACCCAAGACAATGATAATTATGAACAAACTCCAGCTGTAGTTTCTCCATACAGCACATGCAAAATGGATTTCCTTGCTTTGTTATAGATACTACATAGTGTACAACAATGAAACATTTGTATTTAGTTTAAAATCAATGGTAAGGTGGCTCACGTCTCACTTCTGAGTTATTGGCTGGGCTTGCTGTGTTGAACCTTGTAAAATCAGCAATAAGCATTCACATGTCTACCATCAGAACCATGACGTCTTCCATTACAATCAAACCTTAAATGATGCAGTGCTTTATCAAGTTAGTCTACAGTCAGACCTTGGATTGGCTGCTCTCCTCCAGTGTTCTGATTTTCAGAGATGGTATCAGTCTTTCACATCCTCAGTGATTCTACAATGTTTCCCAAACATGAAAGTGAAACACTGGCAGATGGGAATGTTGCCATCAATAAAATAAATCACCAGATGATTTATACACTCACATTTCTAGGACATACTCCACACGTGTTTTATGAACAGAGAACATACTGCACCATGAACAGAAGTAAATTAAACTTTCTTCTTTTGCTGTGTTGGCTAGCTCCACTTCCTTGCTTGTTTATTTTCATTCTATTTGGTCTGCACATTCCCATGTGGAAAGTAGAAATTAAGAGATCTTGCATTCAATAAGATCAGTAATGAGAGCACTAATATTGGCATGAATAAAACCAGCAGTATACTGACTTGTCCACTGCACAGTTTTCATCCTTCCAATTTCCTGCTTTTATCCACTGTAAAATAAAATGATGTAAAGGGGCTGATGAAACTTTAATGAATAGGACCATCAATGTGCAAAGCAAATAAGTCATTTTCCAGGTATCCAAAACAGGCTTTCCCTTTTCTCTCTCTCTCTCTCTCACTTTCTTTTTCTTTTTCTTTTTCTTTTTTTTTCCTTTTTTCTTTTTATAAATAATTTATAAATCTTCCTGTAAGATACTAAATACAAATCAAAACAAAAGCAACTGCAAAAAGAGTTCTAAGGTATTATTAAAGCCACTTCTTGTCCTGCACAAAGTACTCAGAAAAGAGAGATTCTCCCCTTTTCACTTCTGTCTATGTTCGACAGCAACAACTGGGATGCCATGCAGTCTGCCAGCTCTGGCAAGCTCCTGCAGGCAGCTGCCCTCAGGAAACGCGTCCTCCTACCTTTTAGCTTTTAGCAGTCATGCCAGCTGCTCAGAGGAGTCTAAGTGGTCAGGGATAGGCAAGCCAGTTATAATGGTCAAACACTTATTCCACACAGTGAATGTGGGGCACACGGGCTGCCCAAACGTAATGTCAAAGGTGTAAAGGTGCAGGGAGTTCAAGGCATCGTAAAAGGCAAGGGAACCGTTGTCATAGTCCAGCAAAATGCCAACACGGCGGAGGTGAGGTGCAGGCTCTATTGGGATTTCTTTGCTGTTGTGTCGCACTACCCACGTATTGTTACAGCGGCACAGCACCCAGGAGGCAGAGTTCTTCCCGATCCACTCGTGCTTTGGGGCTGACTTGTATGAAATACCAATGGCATACCTGCAAAACAAAAACAACTCAGGAAAGCAAGTGCCTCCTGCCCTGCTCATAGGCTGGTGTGTCAGCCACTCACTGGAACTCCCCAGTCTCTTGGTTGTACTGATTAAGTTCTAAATAAGTGAAATTGCACCATAATATCGGCATGGTTTTAATTAATGTTTTTCCCATGTCTCTCTTACTTCTGAGATGTCAGGGAAACTTAATTGTCCCTCCCTTTGTTTGTAGTTTGGCTGCTATGGTCATTTTTTGGAGCACGTGCCTCTGGTATTCTAAAGGAAAATTGTTAAGTACTCAGCAACTTAGGGTTTAAATCACTGGGCCTCGCATTTCCACTTCTAAACAGATGAATACAGAAGAATTCATTGATTTTAAAATACATTGCTATCTGTCATCTAATCTGATCTCTCATTTCTCCTTTAATATATGGCCCAGAAGGACAAATGCAAGAGTAGACATCAAAGGACACATTAAAAAAAAAAACATTTTTGCCATTCTCAAATATGTTTTGCCAGATGTTAGTGTGGTTTTTAGATTCAAATGAGCATTTTTTAGACTGGGTATTGCGCCAAGTGAAGCATTTACAGGTGAAGACGTTTGCTCTGCAAACTGTAATTTATGGCAAAATGTCTAGGGTAGAAGGATTATGAAAATGTTCTCATTAATGGACACTAAGGGCAAATACCTGTTTTCTCATATATTAAAGAAATGTAAAAGTTCCTCACGTTCTAGAAACACTGCAGTATTTGTAGGGCTTTCAACCAACAAAGATTAATGTGCCATAAGTTACTCTATTTTCATTCCTTGAAGTTGGCAAACAACATTTTTCTTGTTTGAGACAGTGGGCATACCTGAAGAGCTTACTGAATTTCTCCTTCATTAACTTCCGTCATGATTGCTGCCTTTGAATCCTAAAGGATAACATCTGTTCTACTGACCAAAGGGACCCTGAAACCCGGCCCTTTATGGCTGAGAGGATCATTCAGGAATAGAATAACGTGCTCCTCCATTTCCTGCCCCAGGCTTCACATCCTGGGTCATAGACCTGGCACTGCTGCTCCCCACTCGTTCCCCGGAGCTGTATCTGACTTCCACCCCTGTGAATCTGGGTCATCAAATTGTCCTCATATTCTGTATTTTTTCTGTTTTGCTATATTTTCCAAAAGAAGGACAGCAAGATCTTTCATATCTAGTAAAGAAATGATCACGCTTCAAATGTTTGCTCTGCTATAGAAACAAGATGAAACCTTCTTAGCTTTCCAACTCACTAAAATCTTGAAATGTGTTTTCTGTAGAGTCAAAAAACAATCAACCTCAATCATGGAGGAAAAGTCCTGTATGGGTTTCTAAATATAAAGATGCTCTGTCTGGCAGAATAAGTTCCAGAATCTGAAAGTGCTGGAAATTGGGAAAATAGTCTGACAAACTGGGTAAAAGTATATGCTAGGTCTGCTTATGCCATTCCCTGTGCATCTGTTACCACTCTCTGTCAGAGGAACTGTACTGGGACCTACATGGACCTTTGATGTGAACCAATGATTATTCTCATGTATATTCTTATATACGTACCATGTACTCCCACTTATAACCACTTCCCAGTAATGCCGTCCGCTGTCAATGAACACATTGCCAGCTACTCCGTAGCTCCCTTGGCTCGTGAATCGCTCTGGTGTATGACTCTTTTTGGAGGAGGTTTCATCACGTTCCACTGTCAAGTTATCATGAGACACTTTCAATTTTCTGTGAGCAGATTTGGGGTCCAGTTTAAATGGCTGACCTATACAAGCAGAGACAAAGATAGCAGAACAGTTTGTCTTTAATTTTAAAAAGAAGAGTGAATAGAAAGCATAATAAAGAAGCATACAAGATTACATAATCTTATTAATCTCCTTCTCTGAAGTGTTCTCAAGATAGACTAAGTGATTCTGCTCCCTGTGCTAGCTGGCTTGCATTGTCAGTTTACTGTCAGTCTCATTGTGCACTAACTTCCCTGTGTTGATAATCCCTGAAAAGAGCCCTGCGTAATCTTCATGCCCATTATCCCTGACCTAGAGGTAACCTGAACACTCTAATTCTTGCATGTAATTGAAACCAATATACATGCTAATAAAGGTCTGAGGGTTGCTTTTTTTCACAGCATATTAGATTTAGAATGTTACATTCTATTAATTCACTAGGGATAAAGCTCCATAATAACATCTTCATCATAGCTACAAAAATGTATGATTCCAAAGCCCACAAAGTGAGTTTCAAAATAAGAAAAAGCATTAGCCTTGTCTGTTCGTTTGCTCACAGCTTTATTTATGTCAAGCACAGTCAACAATTTAGGACCTTTTTGGAAGGACGCCCATGAGGTTCTATGGTGCTGGATATTGTGCATTAAAAAGAAGGAAGTGAACTATAACTTGGACCAAATAATATGGTGTAAAAACATTACTGAGGCTGTTGCTCTTGGCAAGTATCTTCAGCTGTAGCACAAGGTTTGTAGACAATAACAGGAAGCTTTTTGGTAAACTGAACCCTGTAGATATCTAAAGTCTGGCACAATTCTGACAAGCTTTCTCCTCGTGTCAAAAAGCAGAATGATCATTTACCTCCACCAGGAGACAACTACAAAACTATGACTCTATGTGTGATCCAGCAAAGCCCTTTTCCCTTCTTAATGTCTTTCATGTCAAGGAAAAAAAATGCAAGTGGAAGATTTGATCGCATGCATAGAAAATAGAAATGAGCACTCCCATGAGGTCTGTGACCCTCTGGCACTGACAAGTGTACTTCAAATAAGATGTAAATTGCTCAGAGTTTATGAAGGAACAGTTAAGTACTTCTCATGCAGTAAAACTGAAAGTGTTAGTGTGGGGGTAAGAAGAAATTAAATTCATCTGAGCAAGGACAGTCGTTGGTTCAGATCTCTAGGAAACATGAAAAGCAGAAATTTAAAATGGAAGATGACAGATGCAATGCTAATTCTCAGTTAACATTATGGGTCGGTATTAAGACAAGGAATACTTTCAGTGTTAGAGTTATAATCTACTTTTACAATGTGTATTTAGTTACATACTATGATGAAGCATAAGATAAACACATTGGAAACTATTTGGGGATGTTTTTTGACTATTTTTTCTTACTGCTGAGTAGCAGTAATATATCTGCAGCCTGCCTCTTTAACTGGTTAGTAGCCTTTGTGTTGTTGAAGCAGTAACTGAAGGATATCTTTCTCTGTACAGAGTCATTTCTGCATACATCATTTCTTAGTCACCTGAGAGGTTGCTTTTGCACCACACTGAGTCACAAAAAGACAACAGGATGAAGGGTTGCCATTTCCAAGTGGGTCTTCTGGTACTGCATTTCCTTGTAGGTTATCAGATTCTTGGTAGCAGATGTATGGTTTATATGAGTAGCTTTTACACAGGAGTGCAAGCCAGAAGAAGCCCCCGAGCTGGTATGTGCCAAACCCTGTGGCCCCTTTCTTGCAACACTCAATATCACCCCTTTTTGAACACTCTCCCCCTCAATAAGCAGGTTTCAGAGAGTGCACAAATCCCAGTGTTCCCATTCCAGAGCTCAAAGTTGTTCATGGTGACTACAGGACTGAGGGATTGGCTGGGACACAAGAAAAAGACTGAAAACCCATCTTAAAATTGCTATACTACATCTGCTAATAATTTGTGTAACCATTGTTTATTTTATTTTTTGAAGTGGGATCTCTGACTAATCTACTACCTTGTTGAACTCCATAAAAACTGAGAGGGATGGAGCTAAGGAAGTTTTCTAGTGTCCTAAGAAAGAGATCATCTTGGAGAACAAAATTAAACTAGCATCTTATGAACACAATACAAAAATAAAATGTCTTGTTGCAAACATAAAATGTTTTTACTTTGTAGAGGAAAAAGAATAGGAAAAAGAGGAAAAGAGGACATTAAACAAAACCACAAAAGACCATTTTCAAGCATTTCACATGTGATGGCTTGGTTCCTAAACGATATTTCCAGTGACCAAAGTACAGATGCTTCTTATGATAAAAAGTAATTTCTGCACTACTGAAGACTCCGGTAATCTTAAATTGAGTTAAATAAGTGACTTTCACTGTGGGAAGCACTTTAAACAGGTTAATCTGCTCTGCAGTCTTGTATCTTTCAAAAACCAAACCTAAAAAGGAAGGCAAGAAAGGAGAAGAGTGTGTGTGTGCTGGATTTCACGTTACTCACTGTTTGTCTTGAGCTTGCCGGGCTCACTGTTTCTGCTGCCAGCCTGATTAATGGCCTTAACAATGAAGATGTACTTAGTGCCACTCTGCAACCCATGCACGGTGTAGTGGTTTTGTTTGATATTGGGAACAATCATCCAGCTGTCGGCTGAGTTACATAAACCTGCAATTTCAAACCAAGCACATTAGTCATAACATACTAAACACTTTGTAACAGTGGAACATTTAGAGTACTCCTGAGCACCAAACCACCGATAAGAAAAGGGCTTCTATACCTTTTAAAGTGCTGTTACATTCACTAAGTCTCCACTTAATTGCACTAACTCATTTCACCAGCCCTCAGCCAGGGTACCTTTTAACTTCTTGCTATATGAAGTCAACCATAAAAATTGGACATGTAAGAAATGACTCAGTGAAGGCATGAGCAATCTGGGAATTTTCATATCCCAACACAACGAATTCTTTATTGCTTAAGGGCCAGAGGATTATGGAGATCCCATCAATCTACTTTTTAGATTAATGAACTCAGTGTAAGCCTCAAAAAACTAACATAAGCAGTAATGCTCAGAGTCTTATGGAGCCACCTTTGCCGACAGTCATTGGGTATGTTTTCTTCAGGACCTGAAGCAAATTGTGGGAGGCCAAACAGGGTGAAGGGTGGGCTCCAGAGCAAGCTTCAGCTTCTACATTCCAAAATTTGCCAGGATGTAAATTAAACAGTATGTTTAATAGATGTAACTTTTTGATTTATGCCCTCATGGTTAGATGTCATCTGGGGAAGAGCTACATAATTTTCTAGTTACAAACTATTTTGGGGTACATTTGATGACTACCACAGAAGTATAACATGTAGGAAATAAGTAAAATAGGGTAGAAGCAATATAATCTGCAAAATATGAGCATAATCCATTAAAATGAACTTATTTAATTGCATAAATCTTTCCATTTCTGTGAAATAACTGCAACATCAGTGAATCACCCATAGTACCCACTGTACATTTGTAACAGCTCCCAGTCTAATGGATCCTCAGTCTGATAACTCTTCTGTTTTAAGTGTTTATATAAATAAGAAAGTTTACATTTGCAATATATATATATATGTTCACAACTTTTTATAGTTATACAGCTAGAAAAAGATAAACACAGATTAAAGTATAAGCATGCATGTGTATTAGTAAGGCTGAAAAACCTAAATGAAAAATTCTCGACTGGATGGAAACTTACAGACTTCTTGATCTTACAGACTTCTTGATTGGACTAGATGATCTTTCAAGGTCCTTTCCAATCCCTAACATTCTGTGATTCTGTGATTTTTTCCTTGACTGGGCATAGAAAAAGTTACCAATGCTAATGTGCTATTAAGCTAGCTTTCAGCTTCTAACTCATGTTTTTCCAGAAAACCGATAAGTACTAGTGGAGAGAATCTTTTAGAAGCCCGTAGTACTTTTAGCATAAATATTAACCAATATAAAATCCTTACTTAAAGAAAAAAAATAAAAGGTTACTAGGCACAAAACTTTAAAGAAAATGACCTGTGAAGGAGGTTTATAGACTCATTGAGAATTCACAGCCATACCAGAAGACTCCTTCTTAATTTAGGATATACTTTTCATAATAAAAGAGCATTAGGAATAGAATTTAAAATTCAAACTTCAATCTAAAAATTATGCAGTGTTTGTCTCAGATTTCTCTCATATTACATAGCATCCTTGAGAGGTAGGGAATAGGAAGAAAGGAAATAAAAGTAGCAGCATCCTGGCAAAAAATATTTCAAAGACTACTTTTCCCAGTAAAAATTCAGCACAAGTATTACAGGTACACTCTTTCTGTAGCTGAACTACCGCATTGATTTTACATCGAGAACATTTACCTGGCTCAATGGTGCTATTGCACAATAAATGTTAAGCTAAAATAAAGCAAAATAAAGCACTGGATTCAGACGGAGACCAGTATGACTAAGGAATCCCTTACTCAGCTGCCTCTGATCGGTTATCAAATAACATCTGTAAGTCTGTAAATGGGATGAATCCAGGCAGTAGTTCTGGAAGTGCCTGCTTCTTCCATGTCCACACACTTTGAAAGCTGTGGTCTATGGTATACATAGACCATATATAAAAAAACCCCTCATGCAGACAAAGAAGTGCCCAGGTTTCTGCTAAATCATCTAGCAAATAGAGTTGTATCAATCAGTAAAACTCTCTAAAGGGCACATTTTTCAATCTTACACTTTTGCTGTTACCCTCCAGAGGCTGGTCAGTCCTTAACAAAGTCCTTAACAAATAAAACTTGAATTTATATAGGTATATGAAGGACTGTAAAAGTACAGATGTGTTGCTATGAGTCTCTTTGCCACTCTCTCTTGTCCTCCCAGGTGGACTCACACATACCCAATACTCAGTACTCTGTAGATACTTACACAGAGTAAATTATTGTTATTATTAAAAGATCTAGTTAATAGTTAATTTGGATTCCTGTGTACAGGCACAACCTCAATCTTTTTAGGTGTTGCTAAAACACTTGCTGCTGGGGGCTACTGGCAAAATGCTCACAGGCATTCACCCCACCTAGCACTGAACAAAGAGGAGCTCCTGAGTTAGGACCTTACCTAAACTAAACTCTATACACAGTCAGAAGAGAGAGATGGGAAGTGTCTGCTTCACCTAATTCATCTTCTAGCAGAAGGCTCTATCTTCTTTGATGATACAAGATACATTGGGTTTCTCTCCTTTGTCCTTCCTGTCTTAAGCATCCCAGACTACTGGTGTTCAATAAATGCTGGATGCTGTGACTAACTTGGTTACTTTGCTCGATAAACCTTGTTGTTCAGCAAGCTCTGCACATGCCTCCACACCAGTGTCTCCATGTGCTTCCTGACTGTGATCTTGATGACAAGTTTCAAACTGAAATTTGATTCAAAATTTTGGTAATGAAATTTTGATGATATTGATATTCCAAGTGCAAAATCTTTCAGAATGCAGAACAGTAACTAGTAACAGCAAAGGTAAGCTTTTAGGTATGAAAGAATATTTTGTCACTATATCAAAACATTTTGTCTCTAGTTCTACCCTAGCAGAACAACCTTTCTTCTCAGAATACAAAAGAAGATAACTAAGAATGATCAGGGAAATGAGCAAGCAGCCTGGTAACGTGGGCATCTGGGGGTAACTAGCCCTCTCAGCTCCCTGCCAGTGGCAGCAGGTTACAGGGGAAAAGTACATAACTTCTCACTGCTGCAGCAGCAAAAACTAAAGGTCTGGTATTGTAGCCACTCCTAATCCAGGCTACATTCAGGTTTCTTGTTTCAAAAACTCAGGGCTTTTTACAGGGTTATGCAGGTGGTAAAACAATGTATTTTTAAAGTGTAGCCTACAAAAATGTAGGGAATTTAAATTACATCCTGGAATGGTGCAGTGAGCACAGTGATGTCCATACAGGATGTGTGAGTTTTCAAAACAAGTTTCTCAGAATCTGGAGGTAATAATTTGTAAAGCTGTTTCCCTGGTGTTGGCTGTTGATGCACTTGAAAGAACAGATGGGAAAAATCCCAAGGTGTAAATCCTCCCAAAATTTACACTGGTAGATTTTAATAAAATATATCTTCTTGAAAAGCAGGAGCACAAAAGTCATAGGAAGGTTATTTAATCTCTTGAGTATTTTAATTATTTTTAAATGCTTTATTTAAATAATTACCAATTCAAATTGTTAGAATAAATACAGTAGGTGAAGGCAACAGATAACTTTCTACACCACCTTGCATTCCCATGTGAATGAAAAAAAATATATGCAGGAGTTCTGCAAAACACATAGCTTTTTTTTTTTTTTTTTTTTGTTCTTAAACAACAAACACTCTTTTAATACTTGTTAATAGGCAGTTTTCTTCATTTTATCCTAACCTTGCTTTTGTGTCATTAAAAGATACTTGCTGAAAACCTCAGTATCATTCTGAAAATTATAAGAAATCTGTTTTTTAATAAATTAAAGCTTCTAGAAAGAGACAAAAGATAGACTATTCCAAAACTCATTGGTGATCATTAACCCACGGTTTTTCAGGGAAGCATGAGGTCCTAATTGTCTTAGGACAATTATGTCTACAAAATTTTATCCTATCTCATAGGAAAAGTAATCACAAAACACAGGTAAAGTTCTGACAATACACTCTATCTTTAACACAGTTAATTGTACTATTTTGCCAATGTAACTAACATAAATTCCATTTAATGGGAAAGAGAATTGTTTACTCCTTTGTGTCTTGAAGAGAGTCTCATGTGTTTTCCATGAAGACATCTTGTGTTGCAGCTAGTAAAAAGCTGTGTTTAAATTTTAACCTTCCTGAAGCACACTAAAGAAATTCCATGAAAAAAAAATCAAAGAAAAAATAATTCAACATTTATTGGAATGAGATAATGAAATTATATTGCTAGGTAGCTAGTGACAAATTTGAAAGCCTTTACAACATTCAGATTGCAGATGATTAGCTGCCTCTCAGAAATGCAAATGCATGAATGGTATAGCTCTGGGAACAACTTCTTTAGCAAAAGTCTGTTTAATTTAAAGTACTGTATTGCTCTTACACACCGAACAGTGTTGCCAAGCATTTAATAGCAAGCAGTTTGGCCACATTTGGAAATAATCTTTCCTGTATGAAATAGGATTCAAAATGAAATACTCTAGCTGGACCTTTTCCATCAAATGTTAACTTCCCAATATTTCAGTTAATAAAAAAGAATATAGTTGATTATGTTGGAAAGAAAATACAGTAGAAAAACTTAGCATTGTTTGTTTTTGTTACTGAATTCTTAGCAATCTCTGAATGATATATGCCTCTGGCGGAGGAAATGTTCTGGAGTGGAAAGTTCAGTCAGTCTGACTACGTGGTTTTAAGAAACAGATTCCAAAATAACAACCTCCATTAGCATGGTAGGTGGGTTTGTACGCAAAGTGATTCCTATTGCCTCAAGGGAAAAAAGTTTGTTGTTTTTTTAGCTACTTCCTCCCAACTAATCCATAGCTACAGTAACACAGACCTGAAGATGATCTATGAACCTATTTACTTTACCTGCTACAGGTAACACACAATAGCAATGGAAACTTTCAGGGATATGACAGAGCAATTGAAAAAATATATGTGCAACAGCATGTCAATGACAGAAATAAATTTGTGCTAATCTAAATTCTATTCCATTAAAATAGGATTAAAACAAAAAAAAGAAAAAACAAAAACAAACCACCACAGCTTCAGTTCATCAAAACATCAAGGCTGCAGTACAAAGTCTAATTCCACTTACAGTGAAAAGAGCTCTCTGTGTTATTCCACACTATTATAGTACACTCCAATATTCTAGGGACGATCTTGGAAAATCATCTATAAAAGTAAGGACCCTCATACCGGACAGAGGATATAATCCAAGAAAGTGAAGAAATATCCAGTCATGAGTAAAATCATGACGTCAGTGGGCAAAGCTCCATTACCAGTGGAAGCTGGAATGAACTGGGAGAGTCCTATGTATCAGAAATTTGGGTAGACCTGTAGCAGCTCTATTAGATTTGGAAGGGTAAAACTCTTCCATTGGAGGTATAAAATTCCTCATCAAATAATGAGATAAAGAAAGCCTGACAACATTTAGAAAAACCTTCCATTTATACTTCACTTTCATAAGTTTGTATTTGATTTGGATTAAATTATAACTTTCAATGAAATTGAAAGTAATAGCCAGGATATTTATGTAAGAGCTAGCTGCAGTTAAACAAACAAACAAACAAATAAATATTTGGGCCAATTTTTCCATTTCTTTCTTCTTCCATTTCAGATCTTAAGAAGATTTTATAAACAAAGTTTCTTACAGTGTTCATTTCTTTTCTCTTTGTCCTGGTTCCAGTTAGGACAGAGCTAAGTAGCTCATAGTAGCTGGTAGGGTGCTATGTTTTGGATTAGGATGAGAAGAGCGCTGATAACATGCTGATGTTTTAATTGTTGCAGAGCAGTGTTTACACCAGGCCAAGGACTTTTCGGCTTCTTGCTCTGTCCTGCCAGCGAGCAGGCTGGGGGTGCAGCAGGAGCTGGGAGGGGACAGACCCAGGACAGCTGACCCAAACTGGCCAAAGGGGTATTCCATACCATCTGACGTCATGCTAAACAATATATAGGGGTGGCTGGCCGGGGTGGGGGGCCGGCTGCTCGGGGCTAGGCTGGGCATCGGTCAGCGGGTGGTGAGCAATTGCATTGTGCATCACTTGTTTTCTTACACATTATTATTGTTAATACTATTATCATTATCACTATTATTATTATTATTGTTATTATTATATTCCTTATATTCCTGTCTTAATAAACTGTCTTTATCTCAACTCACCGGCTTCACTTTCCCGTTTCTCTCCCCCATCCCAGAGAGGGAGGGGGGAGGGTGAGCGAACGGCTGTGTGGTGTTTAGCTGCCAGACGGGTTAAACCACAACACTCTTCAAACTTTTAATGGCACCATTTTTTGCAAAGTGATAGAATGAAAGTTCAGATTGCACACTGAGTACTTCATGCCATACCCCAAATTATCATATTGCATCTCTGAAAGAAAACTAATTGATTGTTTTGCAGATCAAAGCTTTCACCTCCACATGGGAAAACTACAATACAGTCTCAAAATGAAATGCCTTGTTATTTATTCACCAGTAAGCAAAAAGTAAAATCCCATGTCATAAAAGTGTGGAAATGGCAAACTTTACTATTGCCATATTCATATGTAGTAGCAATAACTGACTTTTATAAAGCCTTCTAGCATAAAGTCAGAGACAAAAATGGATCAGAAAATGAGCAATACACTGCATTAAGTTATTGAGTCCTGTCTGCTTAATAGTGGAAACCAGGGAAACTTTTCTTTCCTTATATACCTGGCTCCAATTTGTTCCAAATTACTATTAAACTTTTGGTAGCTAACTTGCTCAGATGTAGAAGCATGTATTGAATTTAATTGTTTGTGGTTTTTTTTTTTTCCAGTATTCTAGAGTTTTATCATGTGTTGCCCAAAATTAGGCTATCTAGTGAGATACTAAATGGAGGTTTCAACAAAACATGAATTAAATTTTCAAAGGTCCAATTTATTTTTTGGTCAATCCTGAATACCATAATATATTCATAATATGCTACGTCGAAATGGTGCTAAAATACTTGCACATGAATCCTCAGATATCCTTTCAGATGGCTTGGAAAACTAACTCTACTTTAGTGATGGAGAAAATTAGGTGCTCACAGCAGCAGTGGAGTCAGCACAAGTTTGTCTTAGTCCTGAGACTTGACAGAGACCATACAATTTTTCCACTGATATAAAGTATGTAAACATGTCTATAGCACTGACTTTCATTAAAAAATCTCAAAACAAATTTTATAAGAACAAAATCACTTCCACATTGGGGTGGAAGCCTATCTAGAGCTAAGCCTATCTAGTTCAGTGTGTGGCTAGGGTTTTTGATGGTGGACAAAAACCAGTGCCCAGGAAGATGTTAACTGACAGGGAAAGCACACAGTGATCATTTCTCACTGTGCTCTCCCAGGCTCCAATACCATACAGCTCTGGGACTTCCTGAGCCAGGAGGAAGTCTCTACACTTCATTGTTTTCATTGGATTTTTCTAGCATAATCTCTCCAGTCATCTCTTCAACTTAAACTTTTAATCAACAACCCTTTGTGACAATGACTTTCACAATTTAAATCTGTATTGACTGAACAAACCTCGCCTTTTGACTGATTTGGTTCCTTTCAGTCTCCTGCAGTTTCATAAAGCCACTGTACGTCAGATAGTAGCATTCCTATTAAACATATAGGGATCAGGATGAAGTTAAATGACTTATCCAAAAGCACACTAAGCCAATGATAGCACTATCCACTGAACCCAGAAGTGCTGACTGCCTAGCCAAAGATTAGGCAATTTTGGAGCATTTTGTCAGAAAACTAGCTATGTAACAACAAAACAATCCAAGGAATAATATGTAAATTTGTTCATTCAGGAAATTCACAGAGTCAAAACTGTGTGTGTATTTAATAAAAATGTGTGATAATACAAAATATGAAACAATGGTAGCTAATCTCATTGCAAATCAAACAATGTTACCATACTGATCATTGTTCCACTGATGTCTGCTGCCCTAGTCTGCAGTATACAAAGTGAGACCTCTCTTCTGTGTCCTTGCAGACAGTAAAAATCAGAGAGAATACTTAATGTGTATTTTTGACAAAGGCCCAGTTGTCAAGGGGCATGTCATAAATAACAAGGAGGCTGCAGTACTAGTTAACAGCTAGTTCAACCAAGGGTCCCAAGTGTCTGACTATCCTGGACAATGGAACTGAAGTTTTCATCCCTGAGGCTACATCTGCAACAAGGGCTCTACGATGCAAGAGACGATTCCTGTAAATATGGACCAATACATGTGCCACTGGGAACATGTGCTGGCTGTTGCTTTGGATTTAAAATATTGGCTTTAAATCTTCCTAGAAAATATGTTTTTCTTTTGTTCCTGACATACAAGTACCTTTACACGTGAAAGAACTTAATTTGCAGTGAAACCATAAGGAAACAGAACTAGAAATGAGAAGATTTTTACTTACTAACAACATTAGCTTGTCCAGTGAAGATGGTGTACTGCAGCTCGTAAGAGACCACGCTGAATTCATCATCCGATGTCCAGTGGACAGTAATAGTATCATAAGAAGCTGTACAGAGCTCTTCTCGAATGGTGGGAGAGTTGGGAGCTGTCAGATACAACAGAGGAGACTTACCAACACAGTAAAGTATTTCCCTTCTTACCTGAGATTTGGGCATGCATCTGATGTATGACTTTGCAGCCCTACTGACCAACAGACTTTACAACTAATTTTTTACTAATTAGAATTAGATTGCTATTAAATTGTTGCTAAGGAATTCTTACTATTAATATAACCACCTAAGAGCTCCAGATTTTGAAAATGTTTTGTATTAAAGAAAATTTAGTTTCACACAACCTAGCAAAAATTATGTGTTGGTGGTGTTAAACTGTGACTGAGTGGGTACAACTGATATGCTAGTTTGCTAGGTTTGTTTCCGATCATCACATTAAAATTATCAACGTTTCATGGATCCCTATCAATAGGGAAAGTTAATACTCTTCACTATTGACTTGAAAGCAGTGTTTGCCTAGCTTATCTTAACAGAGATTAGCATAAGTGGTATCTAAGAAATATAACTTTGGGGAAGCCTCTAAACACTCTTTCTTTCATGCTCAATCTTCTCTCTCCAAGTTCATTTAAATTTATTCTTAACTACCCTTTTTAATATAGATGCATATAATTTCTGTTGGCTATACAACTTACTTTTTCAGTTTTATGTAAAGAGTTCTTATCATAACATCATGGCTGTAGGACTTTTGCAACCTAAAATTCAATATCATAGCTAATTAAATAATTCTAGAAGACAACCCAAAAATTTTAATAAAAAATTGTCTTTTTTTTTTTTTCCAAATCAACAAACAAGATTGCTACAGTTTCTATGTGCGGCAAGCTATGCAGTCTTCTTCCGCATTAATACACACTTTTGATTTAAAGAGCTATTTGAAAAATAAAACTTGAAGCAAACTTCTTAGGTCAAAATTTTCCTTATTTGATTTTTCTATAAAGATAAAAAATGAAATAAGAAACAAATGAGTCTTTCTTTGGGCCTTCCTGCTTGCTTGTCTCAGTGGGAGCCTAATTCCTAATCATCTTCCCTACATGCCACCATCATGCAAAAAAAATAATTCTTGTACTTAATAGCGTTCCTCCCAGCTGTCACAGAGTGAGGAAGGAGGGCACTCAAGCTGAAACAATTACAATATGCCTAAGTTAAAGGAAAAGGAAGGCAAATCTGAATGGTATATTGGCTGTCAGTTCTTTAACTTATGTTAATCACAAATAACTCTGAAGGAATTCCACCTTTCCTTTTCCTTTTGCAACAGCTTCTGTTTATACATATAAAACATCCCTTTTACTTTCCACTAAGAATTTTCATAGTTCATATTCCTGGTTTTCTGATGTATGTTCCCAAGGATTAAAGTGCAGATGCATTTCCAAGCAGCCTCTTTCAAACAAGGCGCATAAGGAAATGTTCAAATGTGTTTCATGATATGACCATGATTTGTGATGCTCTAAATATTGTAGCACGGAAGCTTACCAGTGACTTGTTTTTTTTTTTTTTTTCTCAGCAGAAAAACCCTTGGGACAGATGGATATTAATAAAGAAAGAGAGAGAAATGAACTAAAATAAGAACAGTCATCTCAGGAGGGGTATATAAACAAAATGGAGAAAAAAAAACACTCCTTGAAAGGCAAGTGTGTTAATATTCAACTAAAGTCTTCAATCTCCTTCTGCACATAACAGAGCAAAACCCTTTACTTGAGAATGTACCTGTTATTACTACAACACAGATAATAAATATTAACTTAATGGAACACAACAATTACTGAGTGTTTAATGAACTGTAGACTGCATTTCAATAGCACCTAAGTCTCTTCAACTCCTTTGAAAATGACAGCCTTGATGCTCTCTTTATATGCACACCTGGCTGGCCTTATAGAAGTCTGGAGATTTACAGGCTTTCACACAACCAGGATGACAGAAAGAGAGAGAGAGAGAGAGAGAGAGAGAGAGAGAGAGAGAGAGAGAGAGAGAGAGAGAGAGAGATTGAGAGAGAGAGAGAGAGAGAGAGATTGAGAGAGAGAGAGAGAGAATGAGAGAGAATGAGAGATTTGACCTGAGCAGGACATCTTTTCCCTGGCTCCCTGGCTCTTGTGATTAACCCACACCTGCCTGAGACTGCATTGCATGAAACTTAGCTCTCCAGCAGCATTCATTTCAAAAACCTTTCAGAATAAAACAAAATATACCTGCTTCTCCTGAAGACTGACAGGGAAGTTTGCATGCAAACAGTTAATCTTAAGACTTCTGAAATAATGTAGAAGTCTGACTGCAAAGTTTATCACCCTGCAAGACATATTTCTTTGGAGAGTAGAAGTCCAGAAAGCAATTAAAGATTTAAACTTTAATCAATTATCTTCACCATCACATTTACTAGTACTGCTAGAGAGTTCACGTGCCACCAGGAAAGCTCTACAGAAAGCCCAGAGCAATCTGAAGCACCCTCCCTCACAGCCTTGACTAGGGCTTCATCGCTGCTCAGGAAAGGGAAGCCCAACATGCTTCTACAACAGCAGAGGAAGAAGAGTCCTAGTCAGTTCTGCGTAGTCTTAATACTACAAGTTGTACAGCCTCATACTCTGCTCCAAAAGCAGTGATTGTCCCTAAGCACTTCCAGTGCTTTTCAGAGTGAGGACACAGTACTGATTCACAACCATAACAAGTCTGAAGTTTGACAGCTGATGCAATTAATGCCCTCAGCTATTTGCAGCCTCCTGTCTACAAACTGCCACACAATGTCAGGAAGAAATGAAAAAAAAAAGTGAAGCAGCTCTAGAAACCACCCAAATTTACAGCCCTGAACAGCAGGGAAACCTGAAATCAGCGGCAGCAGACTTTGCAGGGCACAAAGAAAGCTACAGCAGTTTCAGGAATTGCTTTCTAACATCTGCAGTTCTCCTTGGTCATAGAGTAGCAGTCTCCACAAGAGTACCAGAGCAAACATCTGGGAGTGGTAACTGCTTCTTTTGCTCTGACTTTCATCCACCTACATTCCCGAATCAACGTTCTGACAAATGAAAATCATTGCTTAAGGCTGCTTTAGTTCAGTTGTCTGACTTCAAGTCAAAACTGAGCAGATACCCTTAGACCGTCAGGAACCATGCCTGAAATAGTCAGGGACTACATCTGAAGTGTCTGAAAGGTAATCACAAATATCCAAAAAGCAGTTCTTTAAATTTGATCCTAGAAATAACTGACCTTGTGAGCATGTTTACTCCGTTTCAGAGCAAAGTCAATCAGGTTGGTCTAACCCACCTTCAGTTCAATGTCATCTGTGTGGCTTTTGACCTGAAGTAGGCTGAAAGACTCACTTGGTCCAAACACCTGAGAGGCAGTTTAGGAAAACTGCCCCTTCTCATTGGCAAGTCCCAGTATGAATGCAGTGGTTCCTGGGCAACTATTTCTAAATCCTTTCAGTGCAAGGTCACGGAGGTTGATCAAAACCACACCAACTTCCTTTTGTTTGCTTGGTGTCCACCTTCCCTGGAATTGGGTGATTGACTTTGTAAGGTTTTCTTACTGATTTTGATACTAAGGAAAAGGCAAATACCTAAGCCATCTCTTTGACTTAATGGTGCCAGAATCATAGAATCATAGAATGGTTTGGATTAGAAGAGACTGTAAAGATCATCTAGTTCCAACCCCCCCTGACGTGGGGTTCCACTAAGTCAGGTTGCTCTGATAATAGAAATATTAATATGGCTGAATATGAACATGAGGGAGTTGAGGAAGCTCCTCTGAAACTCTCAACAGTTAATTACTGGCTTCCTGTTGTATCATGATACCAGACTGAAACAACATGAAGGAACTCGAAAGGCAAAAATCACATCAGATGTGGGTCCATACTAAATGTGTTAATAGCATGTCATGCACGAGTTGGCATCAAGAAGTCAGTCATGCAACCACGTATACGTAGTCTTTGGGTAGAACTCTCCAAGAGCAACTGAATGAGAAGAGATTATATCCAAAGCTCAAGACTGGGCTGGTTCTGGAAGGGCTTTGATCTTTTAATAGTGAAAGCAATTTAGGAAGAGAGACAGGTTGCAAAAGGTTTCCAGAATGAAGTCATTTTCATGTGAAAAAACATCCTGGCATACACTAGACAATGCATATTTCTTAGCACAGAGATAGCTAGTGATGGATGAAGAAAATGTATCATTATTTCATATGGGATTTCTGAAGCAGGGAAGACTGCAAGTTCAAAGAATAGATGTTGCTGCAATTGATTTCATAGTATTAAAACTTAAGACAAGTATTTTTGATTCACAATGGATAAAAATGTTCTTATGTCAACAGTATTGTGCAGGGAATTTGCAAATCATAGACATTGCCTGGATCTAGCTAGATACATGTTCAGGAAAAGATCAGTTCCAGATGAAAAGCTTGAGCAACTGGCAAGATAAGAAAACTTTCATTAGATATCAAGACTATAGATACCAAAGCAGAAACAGTCAGAGGAAGATTAAGGGTATTGTTTTACTATGCTGAGCTTGACATCTCAATGTCCAGCTGGAAACTTTCAAAGAGATATTGGAGATTTTCATTAGGATAGCAGAAGCTTTGGACAGACAGCTGTGCAAATGATGAGAGCAACCTATTTACGTTTATATTTGTGAAAGCAATAGCTTGGGAGGAAAGAAAGAAGCAAGCTTCAATGTGCCACACAGAAAACTGGAGTTGGGAAAGTGGAGGATGAAGAAGATCTGATAAATAGTACATTGGGGAAGAGTACCAAAGAAGAAGAAAATTTCAAGAAGAGAGCTGAGGTCACTTGCTTTGAAAGCAACTGACAGTAGAGAGAATGAGGCTGGAATTCACGTTTTGAATTTTTTTTTTTTTTCAGAAGCAGTACAGATGATAGATATAATATAGGCATCCTCCCTTAATTGGCAACACAGATGTATCACTAGGACTAACAAATGGTCTTTATTTTACTTAACAATGAAACATGATAAAAGTAAAGATCAATTCACTCTGACACACAGTGTTCAGTGTAAAATCTATGAAGATTGCACACTCTGAAAGGCTGAAATAAATCTTCCTCTAGAGTTTCTGAATAACAATAGAGAAGAATCAAATGCATTTGACTTTCAGGGTAATATATATACAATACATTACATATATACATATATTTACATAAATATATTTTAACAGTCTGAATTGGTTACTTTTTATGCTCAGATATTTTAGACATGTTTTGGACTTTGTCATTGCAGCCACATGTTATTTCTTAATGTGAAGAAAATTATTACAAAGACAGAGCCAGCTAAAACTGTTCTTTGTTGGCTATCAGGTGCAATAAATTTTTCAAAACTGTGGTTGAGGTAGGAAGAAGGCACAGGAAGAGCACAGCCAGCATGATGGACCACAGAAAGGATCTTTGTGGCATTGAACACTGTGGCAAGACTACCCTTCATTTTGGTACAGATACATCCTTCCTTTTCTGCATTGCACAGCAATTAGGCTGATCGTATTGACATGTGATGTGAGACTAGGGGGTGAGAGAATGAACTGCTAAATGGAATCTACCTTGTATATCCTCAAAGATCTAAACCACAATTATCTACATTTGAATGAGTCTTTCTAGCCCCTGTTTGGAGCCAATGGGGAGAACTAGGCACCTCCAGAACAGTCAGCTGACATGGCATACATGCCTCCACATTAGGTGGATATTCCTCTTTGGCTATAGAAAAGCCAAGGCTGGTGAATTTTCAGGTTGATTCCTAGGTAAGGGCAAATGAGTGTGGCTTTTTCTAGCCCTTCCTTTTATTTCCTTGTCTTTTTATAATTTTGCAGTGAACCTTCAACTTTGATGGCAAAATTCCAGCAAACTCTGGGGAAAGTGGGAGTGAAGGGAAAGGCGGATACCATAACATTTCACTGGTGCTGTATAAAAACTAGTAAGTGACTCTCACCACAGTTTATTGTGTATTATTTACTCAGGTACGCATCAAACACTGATTGCATTCAACAGTTACACAGTGAGACAGAAAATTCTTGCAGAAAAAATCAAAAAACAAAACAAAACAAAAAAACCTTATTCAGATATGGCAAGAACCTCACAGATTTACAAGGCAAGGGTGCATGCAGACAGCCTTGCTACTTCTAGCATTCACTTGATCCTTTATACCCCATAGTATTCCCCTGCAGAAAAGACAGAATCTAGGCCTCTGCATGGCAAAAGATACTGTGTTTGACCACAAAGAGGCTGCATGCTTTTGCATTCTTCTGAAATTACATGGGTATATTTCCTGCAACCTGGGCTAAGAGAACAGCCCTGTGTTTTGAAGTGTTTTTCTAACAATGCTCTTTCATTGCAAACTCTCACTGCTCTCAGAAGATGCTTAAAGAGTCTGCAAAATGAAAACCCACGCCCCGTCTCTTCTGTTTTCAATTGAACTGGAATGAATTGTTCTAATTCTGGCATTGAAATTAAAACATCCTAAATTACAGTAATTTGTTTCTTTTTGTGAGTCACTATATACTCTGACACTGCACATTACTCAGTACGGGTCTAATGCTGCAGTAGTCTACAGGCCAAAGCTCTCAGTTAACTGAGCTGGAGCTCTGCTCTGCAGAGCACACTGCATGCTCCCCAGTCTCGAATGTAGTGAGGTCCTCCAGTTATGTGATGGGGGAAATGCACAGTGACGCTGCTATGAGAAAAGATTTTTCTTTGCTGAGCCCTCTGTGCTGATTGCTTGAATAGCTTCTGGTTGCTCATGGGATAGTTGCCAGGCTGCAATCTGCCACAGCAAGAAGGCAGCCCTAAGGGAGAGGGTAACTCATGCAGCCTCCTGGGAAATGAGATTCAGCCCCTGCTCTCCTTCCTCTGGCCTGGGGAAGTGCTCTGGGCCACTCCGGGCTGAGCTCCAGCTGTTCTTTTATTTCATTCTGCTGCCACAACTTTTAACTGTTATCACCCACACTTACCACACCCTGGTGGGGAGGGTGTGAGGAAAGGAGATGAGAGGAAATGCATCCCAAACGCTACCTGGGGCACTCTAGGGCTGCTAGAGGTAATATCTTTAGGATTAAATGGGAGAGCAATGAAGAAAATCCTATTGTTACTGCTTTATGAGGAATATAGTAGTATCTTGAGAAGAAAATTACCTGTAAGATAATCAAGGCATTCCAACAATTTCTTCTCCCTGGTAAAATCAAGTGCGAAAGTATCAAAAGTATCATTGAGATTAATTTCAGGAATTAGAACCTGGGAGGATGCAGTTGCCATGGAAACCCTATAATGAAAAGAAGAAGTATTTTAGTACACCCAAAGACACAATAGCTTTTACATCAAGGTAGGATCTAATCATCATGATCACTGTTATTTCTCATAAAGCTTGACAAAAATTTTTACAAGTATTTTATATATATTGTTTGTTAGGAATTTCTCCTGCCACCTTTACTTTTTGAAGTAAAGTCTCCCATAAAAAACTGTTATTATTACTTATCTTTTGCTTAATATGCAGTGTTAGATAAGTTTTTAACAAAATATTAATTAAGCAACAATATACTTTGAATTTTTCTTTCCAGCCACCCTCTGAAGCAAAGTAGCATTAGCACTAGTTTTATTTGTGTTTTAAGTGATCCTGACAGGTGTTGCATCTTTCCCAACCCCTTTTTCCCATGTAGTTTCTTGCTTGAGGCATTCCTTCACACTGCTATCTCCAGGGCTTGGTGCAGATCACCACACCTCCTCAGCTGTTTAGCACAGCACACTGCTGTTAACTTCAAAAAGCACAGGAGAGAGATAAAACCAATAGATGTCAGCACAGTTTATTTTGAAAAAAATATAAAGCCAAGCATGTGTGCATACTTACATTTCCTCCAAACTGAAATATTTCCTTGTCTACCTTATTTCAGAAACTACATCCACTTTTGTCTGTCCAAGAGTACTAACATAAAAAGATGAGTTTTCACAGGAAAACTGGCAGCAGGATTCATTTTTTGGATCTTTCAGCCTGATATCTCAAAATATTTGTTAGTGGCTAGGTGGATACTGGATATGCTTAAAAAAAGATCAGGTGAAAATTCAACAAAGAGGTTAATAAACCTTGTGTTATACAACAGAAAATTGTTGTTTCACTTTGGAGGTAAATAGATAACCATGAGCACAATGTATGTCAGTTATCTGTCATTCGTGACATGTCAGGTCAAAATATTTTGATTGTTTCAATTAAGTTTCCCAAATTAGAGTATTTCACTGTAGATGAGACTGAAAAGGCTCCAGGCCAAACACTTGTTAAGAACTGTGTTTTCATATTTCTCATTTAGTATTTTAGGAACACAATTAGAAAATTCAAAAACTGAGCTGTATATTTTGTTGTCTTCAGCTCAGTTTTCAAAGACTCCGCTGAGGAGCTTTCCTAGACAATAATTCTTGTTATACAGTTTTCATCATCATTTCTCTTTGAAATTGTGGTTGTTTTTTCACCCACTCCTCCCATCCCCCAGTAGCTCACCTGCAGTTAGTTATGCTATCATGTTTCTATATCTAGCAGAGAAACAAGACATACATTTCGTTTAGGGCCTGTATTAGGGCAAAGCCAGGCTGATACACACCTACAAAAAATCATCAATGGCCTTGCTAAGAAACCAGCAAGCAGCTATGCAAGGAGAAGAGCTTCTCTGAATGTCTCCATAAAGCACACATTTATTATGAAGAAGACCATTGTACCAGGCCCTTTTGGACAGTTATTTTGAACAATGCAAAAGGGACACTGTACTTGGCTGGACAGGGATTTTCTAGGATAAATACATTTAACCAATGTAAATAATGCATGATGTAAATCACTGCAGGGTGTGTAATGTCTTTGCTATACATAGTTACCTGTCGTGCTTACAATAGAGAATATTATACTGAAATTACTTTGAAATGTGAGTATGAAGAAATGCAATGAGCATAATTTCAGGAGACTGTTTTAGCTCTGGTAGTTCAGGACCCTGGTGAGAGTGTTGCATGCATAGCCTAGAAGCAAACAAAATATTGCTCACCACATGGGAACAAGAGAGAACTTGTAAGAAATAATTTATTAATCAGATTTAGTCTCTTTCTCCATCTGTAATTTGTCTGCAAGCACCTGGTGTTTTTTCCCCTCATTTTTATTCACTGCTTGGAATGATTTTTTGATTTGCAGGTCGTTCACAGTCCTCTCATTATCGATAGTGATCTGTAATAGCCAAGAATTAGATCTGGTTGGACACATATGTCAGCTGGTCTCATTTCTGTTCTCTGAGCATCTCTCCTGTGGCTGTATTTATGATGCAACTGCTCATGTTTACAAGTTCAAAACTGGAGCTTCTCTGAATATTCTCTGGCAGTCTGTTAAAAAGGTTTGTATCTCCGTAGGTTTCTGTCCTAGTGCTTATTCCACTGGATACTGAAAAAAGGCCATATTCTCACCTTCAGCATTTTACTCATGATATTCTTATATATTCTGTGGTAGTTTAGCTATCACCTTCAGCTGGGAAAAAGAAGTTGCACAACATAGCTTGGTGATAGAATATAAAACAGGGTACAAGTCTGACAGACCAAATTTAATCCATTGTCTTGTCTTTCCTTGCTTTGCCTTTCTCAGCACAGTTTCAAATCTCTGAACATTTAAAGAGTAACACAGTTTCTCGCTTGTTTATAAATTGATTAAAATAGCTTTGGTGAAGTCTGATATTTTAGGAATCTGCACACTGTGCTCCAGAGTAAGTGATAGGCTTAAAATATATATAAAATTAGAACAAGGAATTTCATTGTTTGGATTAGGTGAAAATTGGCTGCACATTGTGCAGATACAATGTGAACCCGCAGATTAAAATAAACAAAAGAAGAAACAAACAAAAAACCATCTGAATGAATAAAGATACTAGTTAATAGTTTTTTTTTCTTCACTGTCACAGATACTTGCTCCTTTTGTTTCTCTTCCTGATGGCTAAATAGCTGATAGTTCCAAGATTTATTTTTTTTTCATCAGAAATTACTGATGAAACTCAGTGGGAATGTTTTAGCACTCACCCTGTTGCCCTGAAAACCAGATTGAATTTTCTGACAGCACAGTTTCCTGGAATCACTCGGGCCCTTGTCTTTGGGTCTTTGATATATTCGAAAAGGAGCTAAGATCCTAGAAGTAGTAGAAATTCCTGGCACCCAGGAACCCAGCACAGCAGTCTCCATCACTTCCAGACACACAAGTTGTTGAACCACCAACTCTTTGAGTGGGCTACCACAGAGATGTCCATTGCAGGTTCCCAAAGCTACACATTTTTTTACCTTTCCACGTGCTATTTTGTGACGGATATGAGACAGCTAAGATCATACCAAAATTCTTCTAGGGAATGCACTTTCTTCCTTATTTCTTTCTCAGTCTCAGAATTTTTCATGAATTAGGAATTTCAGTTTCCAGGCACCTGATTTTTCATTGTGTTTAGTACCAGATCTCTGCTTGGCATCTATTAATACCTATGCCACCTCCTTCATTTGTGCATGCTCTTACTGTTCTAACACTTATTTCACCCCCTTTTCTGACTGCTCCTCTTTTCAAAGGGATGTTTTGATTTAACATTAGAGTAAGATCCTTCTCACTCTGGCACAGCCCAAAGCAGTGTTATTGGGGAATGCAGCATCCTCCCCTCTTTGACCACATCACCACAGTAGCAGTACAAAACAATATAGCAATTATGACAACCTATCTGCCTTAAATTGAGACTCTTCTGCTTATCAAGAGGAACATCTGTTTTTTTTACCTTTCAGTGATATTTTTAGCAGTTTGCAGGAAGCGAGCATGATCATTCTCCTTCAGAGACTGCTCAGCCTGAGAGATGAGGGACGTCGAGCGCTCTATGCACTGTTTGCAGTTTGCAATCTGCTGAGCCAGTTTTCTCAACCTTACCACCTTGAGTGGAAACACAAGAAAGCAGTCAGTTCTCTAATGTCACAAATCATGATTGCATTTACACTTCCGAGACAAAACCGTCATGCAAAGGGGGAGCTAAGATTAATGGCTTCACTGACAAGAGCTTCTTTCACACCAGCTTGATGGTGAGCGCCTTCCACTAGCCACATAACATTTTTAATAAGGGGACAGGCACAGCCTTTATACCTCAAAGTTTTCCACATGGAAAACAACAGGGGAGAGCCAAAACAAGCACAGCTGGCCTATTTTCCAACAGAATAAACGTCATTTCCTGGTACTTTCTGCTTACATGATAACTAAAGGCTATTTAGATAACCATTTCCCTGAAGTGATGAGATTTGTGTTAAAGGCAACGTGTGGATTACTTACTTTTTTCCTATTACTGAGGAGAATTTCATAAAAAATCATCTGAAAATAAAACTTGAGTAAAAAGACTGTTAAATTCTCCCAGCAATACATGCCTACCCTTTTTGTTATGTGCTTTTAGTCAGACAGGGTGTTTTTTATTTGTTGGATATTTTTAATAGGATGAAAGGACAGTAGTACAGAAGAGATGATTATTATTACTGAAAACACATGTGTTGGAGATAAACACAGAAGATGTGACTGTAATCATTAGCTGAAATATTAGGGAGGAGCACAGTCAATCCCCCATTTAAAGACAATGTTGGCTAACAAAGCTTCTAGTTCCTGAAAGGTCTGGGAGACCTTCCTGTTGTTATCATATCAAGATTTCTGCTACTTCATAGTTTGAACAAGAGTAAGAAAAAGGAAGGAAATTAAATAAATCTGGAGTTTAGAAAGACCCAGTTACATGAAAAATAAGGATACTAAACTGTATGTGGATTGGCAAATTTATAATTAAATAAAGTTCCTGATCTCAGCAATTAGGGTATAAACTTTGAAGTTACTGAGTTTGCAGGTATAATTGTGACAGGAGTTCAGCATTTTTAGCAAAGATGAGGCTGTCTTAGTGCACCTACATGACAACAGAAGTCAGTAGGAAAATACATCTTTTGGCAAACTTTCAAAAAGAACATACTATCCAAATGGTTAATAATATTGGTGTTCCGATAAAGAGAAAAATGCTGGGAAGGCATGGAGATTTTGACAATGCTACTGATCTGATCAGGTTCTCTCCTCACAGTTCAAGAGCTCCAGATCCCACCGACTTGGAGGCCCTGCCACTTTGTCCATGTCTTTGCTTTGCTGGGTGCCCAAACCTGGATGTAGTAACTAGATGAGGTCTAGTGCTCGAAAGTGCTGAATGAGGAAGATAATCTCTTCCACTGTTTTACTGGCTGCACTTCTGTTGATAAAGCTCATGTTGGTGTCTTTCCTACTTTTGACTCATGCTTAGGCTGTTGAGCACCAAGATGTACAATTGCATTGGGAAAGACTTAATAACTGAAGTACTCTCACAATTACTTATGCTAGTAAGGAGTTGTATTCAGATCCTAGCATTTTATAAATACACTGGGAAGCGGAGACAGATAGATACTGAGAAGTGTCAACAGACTGTTCCATGGAGAACATAGTATTTTCTGTAACTGTGCATTTACTCAGAGATCACTATTTGGTTACACCAGTCTAACCAGAGAAAGGTTCATTGCAGTAAGAAACAGCTCATCTCTTTATTTAAGTATTAATTAACAAATTGAACTGAAATAAATGTTACCTTGTAAGTTTTTAACAATTAGATGTCACGATTTGTAAGGTCTACATATGAACTTGGTTTTTTGTTTACTTGAATTTTCCTTATGTCTTCAAAAAGACAACTTTTAAAGGAAGTAAGTTTATCTCCTGCCCATAGTGGCAGGAATGACCTCTGCACTAAAATTATTCTGTCTATTTAAATCTTTTTTCCTGTTATGTGCTTTGTTGGATTTTATAGGTTTTGAGTGATAAGTGAGATTAAGGATGAAGCTGTACCACATTATAAGACTCGTATGTTTTAATCTGAAGCCCTGCAGCCACAGCTAGAACTATACTTGAATGCTTCCACCTCTGTAGCCTTAACTGTGGTCCTCTAAACAAATTTGCCATGCTCTACCTTCCAGAAAGACTATGGAGAACAGTCACAGACTGCTCTAAAAGAAGACAGCTGGGGCTGAATTTCCTGTGGCTTTTCAGATTTTCTGGCCAATATAAAGAAAAAGAGTTCCCTGGGCACTGTAATCCTTAGCAAGATTTCATTATATGTATCTAAAATGCCTGAATTGTAGCTGTTATAGTATTTACATAATTGCTTAGAAAAGACTAGCCTGATTCTCATTTTAAGAACATATGAACAGCTGATCTTAATTGTCCATCTAGCTCACCATCTAGGACAGGCCAGTAGTGGAGGCATCGGACTGGGAAGTAATACTTTCTCAGAGCACTGTCTCAGCCAGCAGCAATTTGTCTCTCATAGATATCCTGAGTTTGAAGTGGTGTTGTGGTATTTAATTTTGTATTTTTGTTGTTGCTGTCGTTACTTTTTTTTTTCTTCATTTTGTTTTTCTTCCATGAGTTAATCCACCTGTCTCTTGAACCCATGAAATCTTTCAACATCTACAACATTCTGAGGTAAAGCATTCCAGTCTTTAACTGTCTCTCCATTGGTATCACTTTTTGGTTGAACAAAATGGAACAAAGAATGTGGATAAATTCTGATATCAGATACATTCACATAAATTTGGAGTCGATTGTATCATAAATCTTCCATGCTTTAATGGATATTAGACTACACCTTCACAGGCAATATACTTTTAAAAAGCAACTTATGTATATAACACAAATCCAAATGAATGGAAAGTTTTCTATTTTGTTGAAAGCACAACTGGACTCACAGAGTCAAAACAATAATGCAGAAGGCCATCATTTCCATTTACAAGGAACTTATATTTTGTTAACAGCATGAAGAAATTCAGGTTCTGTCACACAAGGTACAGGACTTGTGGTTTCAAACATGTTTAAGTCAGCCCTTGCCTACAGGCTTTTCATTTCAAGTTAATTGGAATATCTTGACAACGGAGCAAACCATTTAACCTGCTCTTGACTTTGTTCCTTTCCTGAGCTTTTCCCACACAAGAAGAGTTTATATTTGACTTAGTTAGCTTAGCAGTTAAAGAGTAAACACCATGTACCAAGAACATAAGAATGTTAATTCAGCTCTAATGTGTTTCTGGGTTAACAGATAGCTAGCTTAAACAGTTGAAACTTGAATATTTTACTGCCCAATATGTTTGTCACTAATAATCATCACACCTCAGTAATTAGAAATGTATACTTCATTTCCTGCGTGTTTTTGAATATTTATTTTTTTCATAAACATTAGATTTTCTATTCTTAAGAACGACAATGGTTGAGATGGATTCCTTATGTAATATTATTTTTATAAGTCTTATAATAAATAATTAAAGAATCTAGACTAACATATTCTTGTTGATAATTGTCAGCCACAATAGCAAGTGTTGTGGCACTTTGTGAAGGTGAAAATTTTGGGGAAACAGTCAGACATATAACAGAGTGAAATAAGCATTAATTAGTCATCACTTTATTATTATTTACTGACAGTGATATAATTTCAGTGTTTATCCTTAAAACTCATAATCACCTGTAGGAAGAGAAATGCTAAGGAAAGTGTTCAAGTCTAATGTACTAATGTTAACATATTTTATTCCTCTTTACATGAAGGCAGTAGTGGCCCAGGACTACATAAGGGCTCATACAAATTTGTATTAATAGCACCTGAAGTCAAAAAACTGTAAGCATGAAGAAGCAATGTTGACCTACTTGCTATCAAAAGAAGAAAAGCTGTTACCTTTCCTTCCTTGATTTTGGTTCCAATTATTTGTCGTCTTTGCTGGATTATTTCAATGAGCTGGTCACATTCTTCCATCAGCTTGGTTTCTTGGCGGGATGCATTTACCTACAAAGCAAGCCATGTTGATTATTAAAACTATTTTTTTTTTTACTCCGTTCTGTCTACAATAAATGTGTTGTTTGGCTTTTCTTATCTTGGATTTGTGACTGTGACATGTCTGAAAGTTTTATTTGAGTCTTATTTGTACCTTCTGTAAGAGATGGGACTAGCAAATAGATACTTATTTTATTTCTAACTCAAATGAGGAAAGCCTGGTCCTGTGATGTCAGCTGAGTGATGGCTGAGCTGAGAACTGAGTGATGTCAGCTATAATTGACATTAGTGAGAAGTGAAAGCTTTTCCAGAGATGCTTAACCTGTCACAAATGCAAGAAGTACATAGGACTGCAGTGAATACTCATGCATGTAAGAGCACAAGTACTGGAAGTACACAGTCCCTCTAGTACAGTATCCTGTCTCTATCAGCTGCTAGTATGAGCATCTGCTAGTAGAGCACCTAACAAAAGCCAAGCATGTATGATGGTTCCCATAATTATTGTCTCATCCTCCAACCAATTGCAGATCAGAGTTTTTTTGAAACAACTTTTACATCATTAGTAATCCTCATAAGAGTTACCTTCTATGAATTTTCCCACTCTTTCCTTCCAACCCTCTAAAATTTGTTCCTCCATCCCCACCCTCCCACGGCAGTGAGATCCAAAGCTTAACTCACAGTCAAGCAAGCAACTATCTCTTTTAGAGGGATTTGAACCTCCTTTCAGTTGCATTTTATGACCCCAAATTCTTTTACTGGAAAGAAGAGTGATACCTAGCCTCAATTTCCATGCCACCTGCAATTTTCTAGATCACTGTTTTATCCTCCTGTAGGGCTGAAGAGTCTGAAATGATTCAGATTTTCTTCACGTGAAAGCTGTTCAATACTTCCAATCATTCTTGTTTTCTTCTCTGAAACTTTGCCAGGTCTACCACCTACTTTTTCATAGGGGGAACAGAACTGTATTATATGCCCAAGGTGCAAACAAACTATGGAGTTATACAGTGGCATGATACGTTCTCTATTTTGTCATGATTATTTTTATAATGATTCCTAATGTTTGATTTGCTGAATTTAATACTTGAAAATTTAGTATTTTTTTATTTTCAATGTCCATATAGTAGTTTCTGAAAGACTCAAGTTACCAAAGATCCAATTGACTTTATCTAGTCATGTGCATTTAATGTTTTCTTTATTAGTAGTACTTTGCCTCTGACAGTTAATCAGCTAGAAAGCATTAGCTGTGCTTGTGTAGATATCTACAGTATAAATGTATGAGCCACTGAAACTATTTTTAGCACAAAAAATCCTCACAAAACAAAATGTTTTGTTTCAGGTTAAGACTGATTGTTTTAATGAAAAGTCAGCATTTAATATGACAAGCAAAATGGACCTCTCCACCAGCAGTATGTTTAGCTTATATGTATGAAAGAAAGACAGAGAAAAAGACAAAAGGTTCTATTCATACCTACAAAACAGAAAAAAATAAAAGGAGTGATGTCAGACCTGTGTTTCCATACACACTTTGCTAAGAGGTTAAAACAGCCCTCAGCCTTGGCCAGTTGCTCCTAGAACCACTCCACATCACCTTTTCCATTGGGATAGTAGATCTAGAGGTGAACCAAAAAAGGGAACAGTCCTAGGTAAAGACTAACTATATTTCCCCTCTTTGGATATTTTTTTCAATCTGATGAGCCCCTTGATCTGTCTCAGCCTTCTTTTTTTTCTTCCAACAATATGTTTAAACACGCGTTTACCTGTAAGCACTTTATGGAGCTCATCAAGATTAAGCAAATGCTTATACATCTAAGTTTGGACCAGGACCAATTTTATAAATACCTTCTTATGTGAAATACATTGTGTCCTCTGGGCAAAGAGGGGACTTGTTTACAAAGGCCTGTTTTCATTTAGATTCAGATTATCCTTCTGAAACCTTCATAAAATTAAAATTTAATCACATATTCCATTGGCTTAAATGTTAATTAAACTACCGGTATTATAAAGAGAAAGTATATTTGTTTCTTGAAGGCGATAGATGGTGCTGAAAGTGCTGGAGAGATCTACACACAAAAGGTGAAAATGTAGGAAATACTTCCACCATCCAATCTTAGGTGCCTCTTCATTTACACACGTTAGCTGTTTGCTTTGCCTGGCTTCCCACCATAGTCCATGAGGAGAGAGAGACCACAGAGCAGCTAACCCAAAGCCTCTGATAGAGCATATGTCTCTCCAGTGACAGCTTAGGGAGCCTAGAACTAGTCAGTCAACATATCAGACTTACCCAAGGGCCAAAAATTGGTTTGTGTGAACACTGTTGTTCATACTCCACCTCTTCTCATTATCCCACCACCCCAGCTGCATAACACCCTCTGGTCATGCACTGTATTTTGGTGTGAACTTCTGCAGGGCTGTTTTCGATGAGGTGTCCAACACACAAGTGTCCCTTGCCTCGACTCCTGTTTCACTAGTGGATTGAAATTCCACCAGAGTAGGGAATCCCAAATGGGTTCAGTCAGAGGCAACAATCCTATTCAATTCACATGGGTGCAACTCTTTTTATATTGATACCGAGGTCTGCTCATGCCAGAGCTGACTTTGGCACTGAATTACTGTAACAGTTCAAAGGATTTTTGAGTAGCTTCCACTCAAAGTGTTACTTTTATCACCACTTATATCATGAATGTGTTTTGTCTAGCAGATCTAAGTTACCTCTGGGGTAACTGTCATGACAGAGTTCGGGAAGGCTAAGACAACAGTATTTCATTAATGCTCAGACTGGTTTGAAAAATAAAGTATTAATTAAATCTTAAATTACAAAACTCTAGACGAAGAAAAATGAAGTTCTTGTAAAAAATCTTTGTATTTCTTACACACTGACTGCAGACGTCTCTGTTTTCTTTGAAATCTGAAAAGTATACTCTTTTGTAAACTTCATTTGAAGACATTTCCAAATTTTATAGCTTGCAGAAGCTTATTAAAACTGGAAAGGATATTCCAAAACTATTTGATATGTCTGAGCTTTGTATGAATGCCCTCCCCCCCCCAAAAAAAAAAGTTAATCTGGGGGCTTTTCTCAAGTTGAAATGCTCCTTAATCAAATTTTCAGCCCAGAAGGCCCCTGATTCCGTAATAACTTTATAATTGAGCACATGCCTAACTTTAAGTGCAGTATATTAGTGGTGGCCCTAAAGGGACTACTTGTGAGATTAACATTGAATATTATTTACTTGTGTATTTCAGAGGACTCATATGTCAGACCAAAGAGCCAGAGGCATGGAGTAGGGCTCCGCTGTACAGGTGCTACAGAAATACCAGAATAAGACTCTGCCTTCTGCTTGAGTCCTTTGATGAACAGCACCTTGACAATAACTTCCAGCTGGGGCTGGCCAAGGAATACGAGTTCTGTCTGGTGAAAATATTTGAGGTTTTATGTTCTCTACTTTTCCACAATAAAAACAAGCCCTCTTTCCAAAGAGTTCATTAAAAAAGACTGAGAGCTGCATTAGAAAAGTCTGGAGGCTGCATCGCTCACTTTGGTTGTGGGAGTCTCTGAATCATGCACAGAACAGATTTAAATCTGGGCTTCCTCCATCCTAGATGAATGTTGACTCTTAAATATGAGATTCCCATTGTTGGAGAGTTAATGCTGGACTTGGAGATAATTTTCTGTTGAAAATTCCACTGACATCAACATGCTTAGTTTTGACATCAGAAAATTCCTTAGAAATCCATGACCACAACTACAATGAAAGTAAAGTTTTTTGGTTTGTTGGTATCATTTTTAAAAACTTCTCTTCTATACCACAAAACTTTTAAAAAACTGACTAGGAGGCCTTGCTAGGATTTAGAAAAATTATAACTTTTTCCACCACCAAACATGCAGGAAAGTACATATTCTAGTCCTGTTGCTTTCATGGGGAATTTATTTCTATTGCTGCAATATTTGAAGACCTGAGACAATTTACTGCAAAACAATATGCAGAGATCTTTCTAGGTTTTCCAGACAGATGGATAGGGTCTAGTGGTCTGAGCCTCAAGGAGTGGGTGTTAAAAAAATAAAAAATAAAAATAAAAAAAATAGAAAGAAAAATGGGATTTCCTCAAATCTCTGACAGGGATCTGGAAATCACAAACCCTCCTGACCCAAAGGGGAGAGCAGGCCAGCTGCTCACAGGTCCACAAACTGCGAACTACTTTGGAAAATGTTCTGCTCTATGAAGAGGCTTCCTAGGCTTTCATCTTCAGAGACCTGAGTTAAATTGCAGCTTAGGTCATATGAAAATGAATGTGGTGGTTTCAAAGTCCCTAGCAGATGTTTGGGAAATCAGAGAATTGCAATGCTGCTAGTGATGCAAGGTTACAGAAAGTTTTGATGGTTAATTCAAAGGCAAGTGTAGTGTCATAGAGCTAGACTCATACCAAAGAAAACTAATATATTAGATTCAAAGGATATTTTAATGTCTCAGCAGACTTCTTCGCAGGAACAAATCTCTCCCTTTGGGATTCCTTATGGGTGAGGCAATTTTGTCTGCAAGTGGAAATGCATAAGTCCTTCTTTGGCAAATAATTTCTAAATGACAAGCTAAATAAGACACCCTAAGTTGGAGGTTGCTTGCTTTTTCTAAGAACATAGTGGCTGGGATAAATTAATCAAAACCAGAGTAATTTCTATTCACTAATCCTAGTGCAAAATGAAATAAAGTAGGTTGTAGAAAGAGTCTGATCTTTGGAAAGTGAGCAATGCATTTTGGTTTCAGCTTTACTAATTAAAAATGGTCTGCATGCCTCAAAATGCCACAGATATGGCTATACAGGTAAAGAAGAGATACCAGCTTTTCTTGGTGGGTATGAGTTGATGGCTACAGAATTTACTGTACAACAACTTACTCACAAGTAAACAAAAACATCAGAAAAACAAATTGCACTGATTCCACTTAACAACTGAAGCATCATTGCCACATGTTTCATTCTGGATTTTGAGTCTGAATTCCTTCCGAAGAATTCTTTCTTTTCATATCCCTGTTTGATAATATAGGTTATTCAATTTGATTCTGTAGAACAAAAGTAACTCTTAGAATAAAGCTTTCTCAGATTTTATCAAGTCTGGGAGTAAAACTGATTTTATCTATTGTGACAAACTGTGCCTTTGGAAATATGCGAAATTAATCAGCTTGCCATCTGAATGGATCATCTACAACTTCTTAGTCTAAATTGATGCAAGAGAGTGGAATGGCCATCTCCCATTTCAAGTGTGCCAGAGGCTTTGTTTTTGTTTGCATTCCACATTTATCTCTAACCAGGAGACCTGTGTTTACAGGCAGTCTCAGAGCAGGTTAAACTAAGGTCAGCACAAAAGTACAGCAACTTACTCTGGCTTCCTAAGAATTTTGTAAATGAAGAATTGATTAGGCCAGGATACAATATTTTGGGTCACACCGATAAGACTATCTTTCCCAATCTTGACTAAAAGTAAACCTTTTTAGAAGTTTGAAATACTCATGTTACTTATTAAAATATTATTTTAAAGTCTTTTGTCCCACTGTGCTTTGAAGCAGATGGTTGAGAAACTAACCAGCAAGGAACCTGCAGTCCTCTAGTGACATTTACAATCCAATCAGAGGAACAAACCAAAATGAACAACAACAAAAACAAAAACACAGAAGCTTCATGGAAAGCAAACTAATAAGACTGACATTTAAAACATAAAAAAGTTTTAAACTTTGGAAAGTTCTAATAGAGAGCTACTCCAGATATGATACTGACAGCTGTAAAGCCCATAGACTAGGCTTGCTTCAACAAATCAAGCCCTGTTTTTATGAAGCACAAATGCAGCATTATGTTGAATGGCTGCTTTTTTTTCAAGGATAGGAAAGCATGCTGGAGAAAAGACATCTATTGCCAGATGAACCACAGTTTCATAACCCATCTGCTGAAGCTGGTATGGCTACCTGGCAAAACGGCTAGGCTGGGCTCACCTGGGTGACCTGGATATTGCACTATCACATGGGAAGCAAGTAGAGAAACACAGCAGGGAAGACAAGAGAGGTGGTGAGGCTTTTGGCAGCAATGAGGTTTAGGATAGGATTAAGCTGTTTGTGAAACTAGCTCTTAGGAGGGATGAGTTTTTTCATATTAATCCCTTAATTTCAGTCATTGTTTTTTGTCTTTTCTTTTATGCGTTCTTTGAACTTAAGTAATGTTTTTGTTTGTTTTGTTTTTAATTGACCTATATCTACTTATTTATTGTTTTAATGTTATTTTTCCTGCTGACACTAAGCTTTTGTTTCTTGTTGAGCAAAATATGCCACTTAGTCTGTTTCACTGAGGGTAGAAAAATAAAAACAATTAAATAATCACTGAAGTTCAACTGACTGCTGAAGCCAATGCCCTTGTATCCAACAGTTCAGTACTTAAAATGCTCATCCAGGATCTGTGGTCTTTAGCCCAGTATTTAGCATAATTGCTAGAAGAACAATGCCTTTGGTCTCCTTGCTGCTCATATTATTGTTCAGCTATTTATGTTAGGAAGATAAAGGAGAAACTCGGAAATCTTCTGGTCCCATAAAGGTAAATGTCTCAAAACAGAGTTCAAAAACTAAGGACATTTTGACAAGCTAAACTCTCAGATGATAGGCACAAAGCTGCATTACTTGAATGATTAACAGCGAACTGAAACACATTTTCTACTCCAAGGACAAAGTTTTGCAGGAATATATGTCTAACAAGTATGTGAGCATACCTGTGTATGGATGTGAGCTGGAGGGAGAGACGGAAGGAATGGGAACTGGCATTTTTACCAGGCAGTGACAAGCATTCCTGTTAGTTTACATATAGTCCATGTGACCCGTATTATAATTACAATTATATTACATTATTTTATTTGAAATTACAAAACATATATTGAAATTACAAAACAGTTGCAGGTGAAATGCTATTTTCCAGTACATGCCTAATCTGTACATTAAATGTATGCTTAAGTGCTGCAGCTCTAGACATATATATGACCAATTATGCATTTAATTAGTCATTTGTGAAAGCAATTAAATGATTACTCAGGCAAATAATATTTGACTACTAGGCTAGGGCTTACTGGGCATAAACTGAGAACATCCTTGAATGAATATTTATTTTGAAGTATCCATATAACCATATATGCAGTATGTTTTATTAAAATGAAGACTCTCACTGAAGTGAGAAACTTATTTGAGTTTTACATTGAATGAAATCAAGTTTTATGAGAGTGGAGCTAAATGTAGAACTAAAGTAATTATAAATCAGAAGAAGATCATGACACATATTTCATCTAAACCATGTTAATAGATAAAATACCTTATCCCCTCTCCCATTAGAAGCTGTCACAGGAAACAAATGCTGTAAACTCTTCTTAAGGATTTATGCACATCATGAAGTTTGTTAATTAGTCTCTTATTGAGAATAACAGCTTTCAATTTCCTTCAAGTTGTTTTCCTGCCTATTTAAAATAAAAAAGTCAGTTACTTCTAGGACTTAAATATAGCAAGTGACTATAATTACGGAACAAGTATCTCTGCAAAAACTGAAGGCATTAGGACAGAAGGAACAGGAATTTTCAGTTGAGATGCTTTTCATCTTACCTACCCCCTATATTTCATACTGATGGAAAACACTTGTTTAATCCATTGCCCATTTCCTGCTGTCTATAAAACCTCACCAAAGTGTATTCTTTGCTCCAAACTACTAATGTTCAGCTGTGTATAACTACGAAGGCCATTTGCTGCAGTTCAGACACCAGAATTAACATATAGGCTTTCCACCTAAATTTTCCTAACGGGATATGCAGGCTTTGAATGAAATGGCCACAAATTTCAAGAAGGAGTGAGTACCATTAAAGTGAAAACAGAGTACTCACTGTTTTTTATTGTCACAGACAAAGCCTCTTTACTGTTTGTGTGTCCTCAGGGAATCACTCTGACAGCTGACTTTTGATTTTGCTGTCCCTCAAAAAAACAGAAATGCTACATGTATCTTAAATAAAAAAGGATGGAGACCACAGTGTGTCATAAAATTTAAAGAAACTCTCTTTTAAATTAAATCTGATCAGAGATTCAATTTTTTATTATTTATAATTTTCCCATTTGGCTCATTTATTTTTAATAAGGCACAGAAAAAAAAAAGTTAAAAAAGGAAAAGAAAAACAACAACAAAAAAACACAACAGCAGGCTTTTCCAGATGCTGCCATCTTCTCTTCATCACTTTTACACAACTGTTGTCACACTGATTTAAAATGTGTCTGATACTTGTGAGTGTTCATTATCTGTCATGTTGGAATAAAGGGTCTTTTTGTATACTACTTTCTTCAGGTGATTACAGAACATGGCTATAAAAAACAACCTTTGACACACACACACAAACCCCCACAGTTTTTGGTTGGAAACTTTATACTGAGATTTAGCCTGCAGCAGATCTTCAGAAGTGAGCCAGAAACTGAGCAGTTCCATTACTAACAGAAAGCAAAGGAGGCAGCAGTTTGAGGGTTACACAATTATACAAAAATGCCTTTTCTTCTTTGTGTAACCAAAAATCATTTTGCAGCAGTGTCCAGAATTTGCTTCCTATGACGTTTGGCAAATTGAAAATAAAACCAAACAAAACAAAAAGACTGAGATACAGATGTTATAAAACTGTCTACAAGCAAAACCTATTTCCTTTCCCCTCCCCCCTAGATAATTGCTCCAATTTTTCCTTCAGCTGACTTCAGATTATGTTTCTGCATAACAGATGAGAGTAGCTTCATGGTATTGACTAAATAATAGATGTTTGATCATATACTTCCTAGAAAAGATGAGAAAAAAAGTCCAGAAGAAAACTGAAAGAGCTTAGAAAAAAGTAACTGACAAAAGAGCCTCATGCTCAAATTTGTGCCTAATGACAATTAATGGCATGATCTAAAACCCATCTGCAGCAAACTCACACATTCACAGCAGCAAAGTACCTTGGAAACTATGGCAAGGAAGCCAATTTGCTGTGACATAGTACTGTCACCCAGAGAAACCCGTGACTCAAAATCCAAAGGCAGAACCAGTGCACTTACAGTGTTCAACCCTTCCCTGATTCAGCTGGGAAGCGGCTACATTTGGATCCATGCACAGACCGAAAAGTCACAGGGCAGCACAGCAGCATGCAGCCCCGTTGCATTTCAGGTGGGGGGGCTGAGAGAGAAGATTGGAGACAGCCACCCTGGGCCACCACTGCAGCGACACCTCTTTGGCACATGGGAGAAGGATGGGAGACCAGGCGGTGGTTGGTACAGCCATGGGAATGCTATCACCCAGGGATTAGCCTGCATCACTATATCTCAGGTCTGTCAATCCCAGTTTTACAACAGTGTTTACAGAAGATTTGCCCAAGTCTCTTACAGGAATTTTCAGATACTTGCACCATTTTTTTACCAGCAAGATTCTGCAGACATGTTTCACCCAGCAGGACTGCAGCTAAAGCCTCAGCTGCTGTAGAGGGCTTGTACCTAGGTTGTTAATGTATGACAAAGCATAAACATTTACATTTAACTCTTTTTTCTCCAAACATCTTCCCCTTATCTCCAGAACTAAGCAGCTGCCTTCTTGACAAACACAGATGTTTTTATGGATGCTTACAAGCTTACAAGCCACATGCTGATTTAGCAACATGCTAGAGTTTTCTCTCAATGTGTGAATTTCCACAAAATTTAAAGATAATCTACCAGGACTGATTTTAGTGCTTCATTTACAAGCTTTCTACAGATATTACAAGATGTATGAAGGCTTTGAACTAGGAATATAAATATTTAAATTTAAGGTTAGTAACCATTTCTATTCCATTTTCTCTGCTTTCAAAAAAAACTATTTTGTTATATGAATCAGCTTATCATTTGATAGATCCCAGCACAAGAAGGATGTTAATCTGTTAGAATGGGTCCAGAGGAGGGTCACAAAGATCATCAAGGGGCTGTAGCACCTCTCCTACGAAGAAAGGCTGAAAGAGCTGGGGATGTTCAGCCTGAAGAAAAGGCTCTGGGGGGACCTCACTGCAACCTTTCAGTACCTGAAGAGGACTTATAAAAAGGATGGATAGCAACTCTTTGCTCAATCAGATAATGACAGGACAATGGGGAATGTTTTTAAACTAAAAAAGGGGAGATTTAGATTAGAGATTAGGAGGAAATTCTTCACTCAGAAGGTGGTGAGGCACTGGCATGGGTTGCCCAGAGAAGCTGAGGATGCCCCATCCCTGGAGGTTTTCAAGACCAGGTTGGATGGGGCTTTGAGCAACCTGATCTAGTGGGTGGTGTCCCTGCCTATGGCAGGGGGGTTGAAACTAGATGATCTTTCAGGTCCCTTCCAACCCAAACCATTCTATGATTCTGTTTCTATGATTCTATGAAGCTGGCCCTGCTGTCCCTCACAAAACAAAACAAAATAAAACGAACAAACAAAAAAAGCAGCAAAGCTGGGACCCTGCGGTTGTGCTCCTGCTAATATCCTTCAGAAAGCTTCAGAAAGCATCCTGGCCAAGGGCATGAGGTTGTAGACCTGTTATCTTATCCAAGGAAGGAAAACAAAACTTTCCTTCAGCTTTGGGATTTTATGGAAAATCAAGGAAGGACAGATGGAATTACATAGGAAGGGAGAGTGTAAAACAAAACACAACAGTGATGACACTGGAACGAGTAAAATCAGTGTGCCTAGGTGCTCCTAACTAAACATAAATATTTGGGATAGAAAGGCGTTTTTTCTGAAGTGTGCTCTTTTCAAGGTGTGGTTTCCACTGAGAAAAGGGGATTTTTTAAAGTAAGTGTTACCATACACTAAGTATTAGCCCAGACTACTTTCTTATTAGTCATGAAGCCAGTCATTCAGGTATTATAAAATGTTTAATAATATCTCGGCTTTACTTAAAGCAGTAAAGAATACAAATCTGGCTTGATTTATTCTCTTAACTTTTCCTGCTGATATACCCAAAACCACTCAAAGGAATCTAAGACTGGAAATGGACTTCTCCAGTCTCTCAAGATCAGATCCCACATCAGGATAAATCTTGTCATAAGTTGATGAACTCCATCTAAAAATAGGTAAGATTTATGTCCCCATTGCAGCGATGAAAGGCAGCTCCAGAGCTCTCCTCCCTTGCTGCTGGAAATCATCCAGTTTACAGATAATGAACATCCCTGACTAGTTCCCGCCTGCTAATATGGGAGAAAAGTGGAAACAAGCACCACTCTTTCCAAAGGGAATAAGCTTCAGTTTTAAAACAGAGTGATAGGATTTGGCTTTTGCTATAGATGAAATTACAATTGCCTGATGTGAAGGATGCATGGTAAATAATTAATCTGCCATAAAGCCAGTTGCTAGGAAGCCATTAACAGCACACTTTGTTGATGAGAAACAGTGGCTCTACAACAACATTTGGTTTGGCTGGCAAGGACTCATTTATTCAACAGACACATGGCCTGTTTGTTGTTCATTTTAGGAAACATCAGCTTCTGCTCCATATCAAAAACCAAAAAAAGATACTATTTTTTCATTTTTTATGTAATAGTTTTTTTTTTTTGAAATGACAAATGGTTAAAAAAAAGTTAGTGTTTGTTTCTATTTTCTACAAATAAATATTAAATAGAATAAATTATTTGGTTTTGTTGATATACCCCTCCATAAAAACTCTGCAACTTTAACAAAAGGAACAATAACCTCCTGCTCTTCCTTGTTTATCAAAATTCACATTATTTGGCCTAAAAAACCCAAAAGCTTCTTACTTTTTCCTCATCAGATTTTAACCCCCCCCAAAATCTAAATCAACACTAAAATAACATTATTAAAATTATTCTAAGTTAGGTAATGATAACCTGGGTATACAACATCCGATTTTACAGTGCACTACCTATATTTTTACATCCTTACAAATTGTATACAATATATTTTATATTATAATCTGTAATATAGTGTATCAAAAAATGAAAAAGAAAACAGTGAAACCTTTCCTATAAAATTAACTGTCTGTTCAATTTCAACCTCTTCATAGGCTCATATGGCAACACTAATAAAATCGTTGGAAACTTCAGCTTTTCTGAAAGCATTGTAATTTTAATTTTGTAACATTAACATTACAATAATATACTATGCTTCATTCTATATCCTGGTTTGGGTGAATTTCAGTCAAGAAGCACAAAGAAATAGAGCATACTGAATTTTTAAATCTATACCAGCCTCAGCATCTCTAGTGTTTAAGATATTCACATCATATCTAAATTTTCAGAATTCTGGAAAAGAGCGATAGCTTTAGAGTTTACTTCTACATCCCCACTTGCCTGATTTCCACCGCTGCCTAGGTCCAGAGTTTTGACTGAAGCTCATTTCTTAATATTTAGCTAATTTAAATGCTAATTAGACTAATTTGATGAATAAGACGTGGTAGGAATTTATTAACAACTTTGCTGCTATTGCTTTATGTCTACAGAGAAATTTTCTAAAACAGGACTCAAGGGACAGTAGCGCATCTGTTACCAGTTGAACAAGTTGGATTTTTTGTAATACTAAACTTTAGAGCTGGTAATATATTGCAGAGGAGAAGGAGGGATGATTTAAAATTTTCCAGATCTAGCACATCTTGGATATAGGCCACTAATGCAGTAGAGGCTTTATGCTGTCCTGCACTCATCTGCTTCATGTTTTTTGCTCTGAGTTTTATATATAGTGGAAGAAAACGTACCTTGTCTCTGTCTCTCATTATCTGCTAAAGTCATCCCATCTGATGCTACAGTTGTTCTGTCTGATGTTATTGCTGTGCATATAAAGAAGTCAAATCCTTTACCGCAAGTCTAATCTTGTGATAGACTTTGCGTTTTTATTGAGTCCCATTGAGTCAGTGAGGCTTCACAGAGGAGACAAGTCAACTAGCAGACAGAAAAATGGATGAGGTGATCTCTTTGCAAGAACAGTCTTGTTGTTGTTTGTTTGTTTGTTTGTTTTATTTTGTTTTGTTGTTGTCTTTATTGTTGCAGCACGTACCATTGCCACAGTCAACAAACTACTTAAGCAGATGTCACATTTTCAAGATGTGACTATTCACAAGCAACAGTTGTTCTTGGGCTTAGATGACTGAATTTTCCTCTGAAAAAGACCTACAGAGAAATTCCACAGAACTTTATAAGGAAGAAAAAGAGGTTTTGCTAAAAACATGGCAGACGTTATAAAAGAGTGTCTTTCTCCAGACTTGCGTGGCTCTGTTAAGGCTGCGTATGTCAGAGCTAACTTTCTGCTAAATTATACCCATGTCCCAGAAATTCTGGGGTGAGGCTACTTTTCTCTCCCAAATTCCCAAGGCTATTCCCCAGATAACACTGACAAAGACACCTGGCTTCATTTTACATGTCTAGACAGCCATACTCAAAGCAGAATACCTTTTCTACACAACACAATTATTATTTAATGCTGCCTGTCTGGTAGGCACACAGCACACACCTTCCTCTAAATAAATGAGGTTGCTGCAGGAATCACAATGCAGTCAGGACAAATGTTCCCCTGCAGAAGCAAGTCAACAGGCAGTATTGTAATGCAAAAAAAAAAAAAAAAAAAAAAAAAAAAAAAAAAAAAAAGAAAAAGAAGCATTTTGCACTGGGAAAATAAGTTTTCTCTGCTAATCTGGCTAGTAATTAGCTGTTTGAATTAAAATATGTTTTTCTTTGTGATTGAGGTCTAAGGCTTGTTCCACTCTAAACCACCAGTATTTATGTTGTGCCAGCTTCTCTGATTCCTACCCCATTAACTTTCGTACTTTGTCTTAAATTGAATTTAGCACTTAAGAAATCTGATAGCACTTCAAATGATCAACTCAGTGAACTCAGTGTATCTCAATAAATGCAGTAGATCTGCCAACAAGCATGCACACCTCACAATGTTGAGCCTTTCTTACTCTTCCAGTATTCCTCATCCAGAATTTTCCTGGAGGAGAGGAGAAAATATTTTGTATCTCTTGTGTCACCTGGGACTCTCAGTTGAGATTGACCATGATGAAAGCATTGGTGATAAAATTTTAATGCCACAGGGATATTTGTATAATTTTACTGACACAAAGCATAAACTCTTGCTGTCTTTTGCAAGTTTTTTATGACAAGGAAGCTGTTTGTTCATAGCTGTTTTGACTTCACTGAGCAGAATATACTGTCTTACAGTGAGGAAATGGTCTTAAGAGTGCAGAAAATTTTAAAAAGAAAAGTTCTGCTAAAAAATAGTTTATTTTTGACTCTGTTCCCCCCTGTGTACCTGTGTAAGCTCCCATGGCTGAATTAGTCTGTGATTATTTTAATTTGCATATAGAGCAGCAGCCCCCAAAGAGCCATCTTAAATATCCCCCAGATTTGGATGAAATCTGGATTCAGGTCCCTCCCTTCTGTGATATATTCAGGCAACTCAAGGGATTGCAGGCATCTTATTCTTCTTAAGAAAAATACAGTTCATACATGACTTTTGAGGCCACATCTGTATCTAGATACTTAATTCTGATGAACAAAAATAAAATCAATGGCAGACAGAAAGCTAAATATCTTTGTGGATCTGGACCTTACTATTTCTTTGCCTGAGTTTTCAACCAGTAAATATTACTCTGCGTGGCAAAGGAGCCAAGAGGGTAAGCATTTTACAGATAGTGAGTGGCGTGCTCAAGTGTAGCAGTGGTGGGGGCCATCCAAACATTAAATCATAATTAAAAGTGGTTACAAAGGAATGTAAAGGAGGTTAGGTGTACTGAGAATACCATTCATCAGTGACAAAGTTCCAAATCAGTTTACCATGACTTTAATTTAGTTTTGTACTTGTTACGTTTTTGTATAAACTTCCATTTCTGAAAGCTCAAAGTGAATGTAATTCAGTTTACAGGTATTTCAAATGGAGGTCAGTACTCACTTCTACGTGTTGACAGGTCTGAATGAGTTTCGCCAAAAGAGTTTCCAGTTCAGTATTCCTCTTAATAAGGTTGGTGAGGTTACTCTCCAAATTTTGCTGTCAAAAAGAAAGAAAAGAACACATTAGTATTCTGAGGAATTTAAAATTTAAGTGAACAGTTGAAAAATGGGTGTACTTTCAGGATCTGAATTATGTAATTACACAGGTATCAACACATGACATTCATTTTGATGTGCATGGTTAGATATTTTGTCCATGAATCAAGCATGGCAAGACAAGAAAGCTGAAATGTTCGTGGTAAGAGTTCACCACAAAATACTTTCTAAGGACCTACTAGAAACTAGATTAAGCAATTAGTTTTAGTCAGGGGAAAAAATAACAGAGTAAGTAGAAGTCAGGGAGGTTAAAAATGCTTTACCAGAAAAAAGTGACTCCTTGTTCCATGCTCTTAGTCTGACATTTGAATTTAACAACCTGCTGCTGAGGTCTCCCAGCATGTGCCCCTTTGGGACCACACTCATAAGGACTCAGTAGTGGGGCATTGATCACACTGCCGGGGCATTGATCTAATTGATTTATTTCCCTACTTCAGTACAGTCAGATTTTTGAATAAATAATTCTAAAGAAAACCATCATTTCTAAGCACAAGAATAAAATATCTACTCACTGATTGTTCTTGAGAGACAATGTGTGGCTTCTGCCTGTGTTTATCAACTGATTATGGCCACAACAAATATCCCCAGCTGTGGGAGCCAGCAGTGCCTTCTGCCTCCCAGATCTGAAGCCACATCCTGGCCACTGTGCCATTTCATGTGAGACAGAGATCCAGAAACAAATGATTCAGCCTCCTCCCTCCCCACCCTACCCGCAGGAAGGAAATCCAAGTGCATGAGGAAGATGTGGTCTGTGGTGGCTGTGACCTGCTCCCTGATCTGGCTGCTCTGGGACTGGGACCATGCAATGCACCGTGGGACTTGCAACTACCAGCTCCTTGCTTTTTAGCATAGATCCCATGATAGCTGCTGGTTTACATAAAAGTCCACCTTCTGGAAGCATAACATGCAAAGTTTCCACAAAGACAGAATAATTTCTAAGTATAACTTGAGTAAATAGAAAAGAATAAAAAAATACAGTCCATTAAAAAGAGTCCTGACTGTAAACATTCATACATTTCAGTAACTTTGGATATGTATATTTCATATTGAAAATCCTGAGGACAGCTCATATTAGAAGCTTTTCGTCATAGTTATTCACCTGTTTAAGTATGTGAGACTAGTCCCTTGCTTAGTATTCCTGACAGGCTGACAATCTCTGCCTTTTAATTGTATGTTATCCTCCATCAGTACCCACTGAAGTGATCTAGGAGGTGCTGAACAAGAATACCAGAAATGGGCCCTCCTCATAAAGCCTGTAATGCCCCTGCAGAACTCTTCTTAATTTCAACCTTGCTCATCTTTTATTAATAGACTTCATTTCTCCACCCTCCTGCTTTTCCCCGCGATATAGCTATTATGTTACTTAAGGCCCTTCAGCTACCACAAACTCTCCTGACTTTTCATCCTTTCATTTTCCTCCTTCCCTACCATCTCCACGCACGTATTTTCTGTGTTTTTAGGCACTGTTACCTCCTGCCTATTTCGTGCAGTTTCAAAATGCCTTGTGCTTTGCCCTCCCCCTTTGCAGCCATGCAGTCTCCTTACTCTTTCTTGCCTTTGGCTACAAGCGAATGAAGCTGGCAGTATTTCACTGCTGAACCACACATACTTTGGCGTTTACCAGAGCCGAAGCTGTAAACACTGGAGGAGCAGTCAGTCCTGTCCCATTAAAGACATCACAGGATTTTGATGGCTTTATGTATGTAACTCTTTGGAGAAGCGTGATGGGTGTTTGAAGTACATAATTTGGGCATTTTCTTCCCAGCCCAACCATGCGTATCATGTATCACAAACTCTGGCTGTAAAAATACCTTCTACATTGCATTTATTTTATAGCCCATTAAAAACAAAGAGTAACAAGAATGGGAATTCTTTACTGAACAGTTTGAGCTGTATCTTATATTTCCAAAAGCTGTACTGTGAACAATCATTTAATTGCAAAGGCATGTTTGCCATGCTGTTAGATGTCCCTTTGCAGAGCTGAGACTCACATGCAAAGTCTAAATACCATATACAGTTACAGTATCAGATAACCTTTGTCTTTAAAAAAAAAAAAAAGAGGGGATCCAAATGTGCAAGTAGTCTTGAAATTATATTTATGTGCCTTCTTATTGCCTATGTATTTATTATGTGCATGTTCTGATATATTTATACCAAAAGATGTAAGATGACAACTGTATACTCTAGATTGCCTAATTTCAACTGTATTTTTTGACACAATCACTGTTAACAATTAGGGCCAATACATACTCTGAAGAAAAAATGTTCTCAAAGCTGTTATGGAATTTGGAATAAAGTGATTTTAAAACCTTTGTCTTGAACAAAGCCCATTAGTACATGAAGAATAAGAATTTGCATTGAAACAGAAATGTATTTACCCATAGGTTTATTTTAAATCTTGGATAAAGATTTTAGAATATTTTTTCTCTCCAGTGAATATAAACATAAGCCAATATATATTATTATAGTTTCAAATGTGTCTCTTGATGTGGTCTGTATTTATCAGTCATAAAAATAGAGGATAACTATTACACTAGTGAGTTGCCTTACAAAAATTAGAGAAAAGGTATTCAAGAGCTCTTAAACAGTGTTATTTTCAAGCTGGAAAGCTTGGATTTTTTTTCACTGCAGTTTGGTAGGCAAGAGATTGGGGTCAAGAAGTATCAGAATTTTGTTAAAATTGTGTTGAAGAACATCAGTTTATATTAATGCTTTACCAAATAGTAAGAACTGGCAGATGCTTTCTTAAATGAATGTCAATATTCCCAATTTCACTAGGGCAAGTACTGAATGTCATTTCTTACAACTGGGTTAACTTGAAAATTTTAAAGGTTGTTAAAATTCAATCAACTCTTGCAGTATATTTACCTGAATTTTCTTTTGGTGGTATCTTTCTCTAGCTTTTTCCCCTGTTCCATGCACATATGTACCACTGCACCACTCTGGCTATCACACAGCATTCTGGAGAAAGTGTGTTCCCAGATTATGATGAGTACATGTGAAAACAAGTGCCAGAATAAGTTTATTCAAAACATCTTCCTTCCCCCCACCTAATATTCTATGGCCATTCTCACAGGTGAATTACAACAGTATTTTGGGAAAATGTCTAACTAAATCATAATTACTGAAACATTTTAACCTGCCTTTCCTTATCTTTTTTTTTTTTTTTTTTCACTTTCCAATTTTCTTTGTCTATTAAAAGCTGATCTTAGAAATTCAGGGGATGACTTTTAAAAAGAAGGACAAGAGTTGCTGTACATTGTGAGCAGGTTTCATACATGTTAACCCTGTGAATAAATACTGCTCTCAAAAGCCAAAAAAAAAAAAAGTCAGGCTGAATGCTTCACGACTTACCAATGCAGACCTAGCCTGAGATCTTAAAAATTCATGTGTGCTTCACAGCTGTTTTTTACAATATCCAGTACAAAGTGAAGAGAATGCTTACTGTCCATTTAGCACGGTCTGACAACTGTACAACATAAATATTCTTATAATCTGGGGATAAATCCAAGTAGATGGAATCACAGACATAATTGAAAAGGACAGTTGAGGATGATGTTTCATTTAGACTCTGCATGCCTACAAAATGATATGATCCAGGGACTGGAATCAGAAGTTGGAAAAATTAATTCTAAAAACTAAAGGAATGCAGCTCATGACTGGATGTCTTCTTTAAGCTGCTGTCTAGCTCACAGTGAAGTCTTGGTCTTTTTGCAGTAATGATTGCGTGAGGCTCATGCCCTGATTGAAGGGGGAAGTCAGACTAGATGATCATAATGGTCTCTTCTGGCCTTTAAATCTATCAGTCTATGAAAACCAAATGTGAACCCATGCCCTTTGCCAAATTAACAGTCTCACGCAAAGCACTGCATGTCTAAAATAGGAGGTAGCACAAACAGATAGTCCTAAGCTACTATATGGGTTGAAAATGCTGTCAAAATAAATTACTGTAAGCTTCTAAAGAAGAAACATGCTGAGTTGTGTACTCCTGACTTACGTCACAGCAGAGAGCAACATCCCTGAGAATTCCTCAGTGGCATTTTTCTGCTCCATAAATATGTCTACTCAAAGGGTCACAAAAGAAAGCTACAGCTATCAACTACAATGAGATTTCAAATTCAATTTGAAGTCACTTTCCTTTTCTCATTAGAAGTATTCTTTTTCCTGCTACTGCTAAATATAAGTATTCATTAGAATTTACCACTTGAGAGCTTTTTCAAGTTAATGCATTTTGTTTGTTCACTGGAGTGCTTTGAGAGAGATTATATATTTTCAGACTTGATTGGTTAAAGTGTGTGACCAAAAACCAAACAATTACATAACAGTAGAAGAGAGATTAGGAATAAAACATCACAAAGCAGAAGTGCGACCAAATTCCATTTTAGTCAAGCTAGCAGGGGAACCAGAGTGGTGATGACATGGCAGATCAGTCTTTAGGATATGCAGACTCCCTGTAGATCATAAATATGCATGCTGTTGCTAACAAAGTCCATGCGATTACATCTTCACTGTAACTATTTTTCCTCCTAACTCAAAGAAGTTATACTTGCATATGCTCCAGTTACATATCCACCTCATTGCGGTGACGTACCCTGTGAACCAGGCCTGTTGCCTCTAGGACTTGCGTCTAATCTATTAAAAAAGTTGCCAATCAATTCCAGAAGAACTGCCAGAATATTAAGCATGGTTTTGAGCCAGGTTTTGGGTATATGTGAGTTTAATATTTCCTTTGGTGTTCTTTATTTAAAGGGGCATACCAGGTGCACATGGAAAAACTTAAGCCAATTTTTATTCTATGTACTTGTCCTGAAACAGATGACTGCTCTTCCGTAGGATACACATGCTCGACCCTGTATTTCTTAAGCCAGGGAATGGTAACATTTGTAGTTAATACAAATGATTGACCTCAAGTCTCAAATGTGCAGAGCTTGACAACTGCACTCCACATTTCTATGTGAAAAGAAATAACAGCTATGATGTTGATACACTCCTGGGGACTATTCTTTTTACCTCGAGTGATTACAGTATATCACAAGGAAAGACCCTTGAGATACTGCACTGTTAATTAATTGTCCAGGACTATTATTATTAAAAGTGCAATAAAAATAGCTGCATTTGAAGCCACTATGGCTTAAACAATATTAACTAAATCAGGTCTGTTGCTATATTTCATAGGAATGTAGCCTTTTTTTTTTTTTTTTTTTTTTTTTAGCTCTTATTTAAAATGCAACATTGGGAAAAGTAAATGAAATCCAAGCATTTCAGATTCTTGACCACACAGAAACCTTATTAACTGAGAGGACAATATTCTACGGAAAGCCTACAATTGTTCTCTCACTTCTCTGCAAAGCTATACCCTCAATATAACATGGGCGCCTGCTATTTGCAGCCACAGCTCTGGCCTTTGATTCAAGTACACTGCTACACTACTCTGCCTTATGAGTTGCTTTGCTGAAATGCTCTTTAGTCTTCCTTCACTGCTTCTTCTTCCCTCTTCAGAGCATAAGAGAAATTTCACAGCTGTGGCCTCTGGGGAAAAAGGACAGGATGAGAGCCATATATAGCATGCTATAGCAAAAGTTTTCCTTTGATGTGCTGTAGTAGGTTTGGGAAAGAAACAATGTATGTGCTTGAGGACTGTTATAATTGGAATAGAGACCATGATTTCGAAGAACACAGGCCAATGGAACTGACACTGATTAGTTATTTTCTGTATTATAATGTGAAGTGGACGTACACAAAAAAAAAGGGAGGGGGGAGGAGGAAAGAACATAGAGAACAACTTGTTTTCTCAGGGCATTCAAACTTCTTATCAAAACTTTGTCCCGAGTTAGACAGTGACAGAACTAACTTTAGGATAGGCAATTTTTAAAAAAGAAATTCCCATTTCAATCAAAATATAAGATATCCAAATGTTGGCTTGGCTGGGATCTTGGGGAGTTAGTTCAGCCCTGTTTCTAATGAATAAATAACCGAAGTAGGACTAGGATAATAATCAGGAATCAAGGAAGACATTTAAACATTTGAATAAATTTGAAACTATACCAGTTTTGGAAGAACATGTGAGCTATTCAAGGTGTGCAAAACTGTACATACATTTGAGGCACAAATATATTTGACTTTTTTTTCTTCTTCTTCAGTGCAGTAGTCAAACTGGAAGCTGAAGTGTTAAAAGAGCACAGCAAATACCAGACAGATTGCATTTAAAGCATATCATTAAAGACTTATTGAGGAGAGCTAGACAGTTCTCTAGCTTATTCCCTACTGGCTAATCCAATGCAATGAAGGAGGATAAGGAGAACTTGAATGGTTGTACAGCTGTCCTGCAGCATCCTGGCTGCATCTGCTTCTGAACTCCCAAGACATGGGACGTATTTGAACCCAGGAGTTCAACAAGAGCTCCTGCTCATGAAACGTTTAATCTAATCTTGAGCAAGCGAGATCTGGGAAGTATTCATTCCAAAAAACGAACTCCTGAGTTTTGCCATAACTAATGACAGACATTTATAGGAAGAGAAAGCAAAAAGTTCATCTAAAGAACCACAATTTATGCAGTGTTATTAAAATCCTGGCTTCTACAGATGTCTACCAAAACATTTTTGAAAGTTTATATTTTATTTGAGAGGTTATATTATGGAAAAAATCTGTTTTTAATCAATCAATACACATTACTGCATTTTGCGGTTGAAAAAATTCCATTTTATCTAACCAGGTATGTATAAAAAGCAGTTCAGTATTAAGCTAAACTGGCAGGTTAGGAAGGACAGCTGGATAGGCAAGCAGTAGAGAAAATCAACATGGTGATTTGGTCTGTGTTAGGTAGTAGACCTGTGGAGCTATCATAAACCTCATTCAGCTCTTTCTGCTGGCTTGTGACAAAGCTGCCATTTGAGGGAGCTGCAGCCACCTGTATTTGTGTATATTTCTCAGCATGGCAAACATCACTTTGTAGGACCTCTGTAAATTGCCTTCTTGAAGGTATTAGAACTCCGTCTCCTCGCATGGCTGGAAGGGCTGGGATGCCTGGGGCACACACTAGTTTTGTCTGCTACTGGTGCAGCATGCAGAACTTTGGCTGAGCAGACCACCTGAAGGGATTTATTAAAGAAATGGGAGTCAATTTCTGTGCAATTCCTCTACAGAGGGGAAACAGGTATCTCTGTTCCCATCTGTTGCTCTGGCTGCTGGTTTGGAACCATATTGTCACTGTTGGAAAGCCCAAGTAAAGGCAAAGCGCAGCACTTCTTTGGGAAAATGGAAATCCATCCTACTGTTCAATGTCATGGTACATCAGGCAAGTGGCAACCAAATGGTCAGCCAGAAAGACCCAACTCTGACTTAGGGTGTATCATACTAAGAAAAGAACCATTTACAGTTATGTTTAATAGTATTTTTTCTTCTTAAAAACTATCCAGGATTTTGCCAAGAATTACACCATGACTTAGTTCTTCCATTCTGCTGCACACTGGTTCTGTGCCACTGAAGTCATTGGTGGCTCAATCTTTGCCTTCCAGTGGAATAGGCCCCAGCTGCAGTAGGTTACTCGCAATAAAAAGGTTGGCATCCTTCCAGTTTAATGCTCATTCTGGCACAAGCTCTTCACTTTGCTGCCTACAGTTAGAGCTAGATCTACACAAAAGTGTAAATCTCTCCGTTTTCTTCTCATTTATCCTATTTCCTAGACAGTATACTAAAATACTATACTATATTGAGTAAATGCCCTGAAAGAATTTAGTGTGGTGAACTTGAGTTACTCACACGTTTAAAGTTTAGACACAGGCTTAAGTACTTCTTTGAAAAGAAGGCTTAAAGAGTCTTCCATAATACTTGCCAATCTGGGCTGGTAAAATAATTTATCAACATTATTCTGTTCAGAACTTTTGACCAAGCACCAGATCTTTAATTTAGGAGTCAGGGAAATAATCTTTGATTCATATTGCAGCTACAGATTTGTTATTATATTTAAGTCTTAGATTTTTATAAGTTGCTATGGATAAAAACAAAGAATAATGTTAAATAATCTTAGTACAATTGTATTCCTCTGGAAGGAACTTATTAAAACGTAAAATGTGACGGTGGTGAGCTGATTTTAAATCAAGTAGTGAGTATAAAGTGCAGAGTAAAAATCATGATTTGGAATCAGATTTTGTTTCATGTTTCTTTTGTACTCTGGTGAAGTTTATTTTCTTACTTGTTTAACTCTTATTTCCAATACTTCATCAAAGATCATCTCCAGATTTCAAATCCACTGACCACAAAAACAAACAAAAAACCACCATACACACACAAAACAAAATAAAACAAACAAACAAACAAAACCACAGGAGCTTTTTGTTGGAAAACCAGGTTCAGGTGTCAGTATGATTTAAATATCAATGCACTGGAAAAATAGCTATGACAAAAATAGCATTCCATTTTGCCTCATATTTCCAACTGATTTATGAAAATAAAGCATACAAATAAAATAGCAGGCAGAAATATATCCTCTCTCATTTAATGTACAACACTAAGCTTTTTCTCCCCTTACCTCAGCAGCGGACCCAAAACTGTTCCCAGACAGCCTCATCTCCGTCACCACTCTTACTCCAAAACATGTACTTATTTTGCCCCTGTTGCTTTGGCCATGCTGTGGCCTGCCCAGCTTCTGTAATGATGCACCCTCAGCTCCTGCTAGATTTCATGAACCTGAGTTGAACCCAGTTGCTGGCTCCTGCTTTGCCAACTGTGCACAGTGCCAAGAATTTCTGGGTGGAAGGACTGAAAGTAACTCAGATGCTCATGGAAGTACCCTGGGGCTGAGAGGTGCATGCTACAGTCAGGGAAGTCCCCAAGTAAATAATTCCTCTGCTTCCCCTCCTAAGATACTACTTTTCGATCCTTATTGGACTGCACATTCATTCAGATTAAAATGAAATAATCAATTCAATGTTAATCAAACTATCATTTGAGGGGCCAACAATTCAAAGACAGATTTTTATTTAACAGCCTTTGACAATATATATTTAAAGTTTAAAAAAAATAATCAGCAAACCAAAAGCAAATATCCTATCTGGAGGCATAGATTTGCACAATTCACTTATTTCAGCATTGCAAATAGTAACAGATGTGCTTCATTTTACTAATATGAACTAATTAATTAGTATGAACTAACAAATTGCTCATTCTAATATGAACAATTGCAATGGAATACTTCAAAGTAGTGAATTTTAACTGAGGAAGGCATGATTGCAAGGTTGTGGACCATATATTTTCATAGTTTCTTTTTACTATGTTCTTATGATAGTAAATCATTTGTAGCATACCAAACCATTAATGTAACTCAAGCCAGTTCTACTTTGTCAATATTTGAGGTACTGTCATTATATTTCAGATATTATTTTCAACTTTTTGATTCAGTTTACATACAGCTCAAAAGCATATACAAGGTAAAACTTCCTCTCAGTACGAATTAGTGGACTGGGACAACACTTTCCAGGTAGTATCACAGAACTTTGGTCATTTAAGACATTTAAAACATTATATTAAAAATTAAAAATTCTGCTGTAGGTTGTCAAGAAGCTAGATTACACCATATGAAATCAAAGGAGATTTTTAGTAAAAAAGTGTGAACAGAAACCCAAACATGCGCACCTGTAAGAATTCACACTCAAGACTATGCAAGGGCATGCTCATGTATCACTTTTTTCATTTGTAACATTTTATTTTGCACTGCAGCTTCTGAGTTGGAATTTTCCTTTCTTTGTTCTCTTCACATTTCAGATTCTCAGCTGAAAGCTAGAACCCTCAGGAAAGATCTACATGTTCCTTTCGTAAGTGAATTAGAAGAATAAATAAGAGAGCCACATGTGCTAATAGCAAGAGACTTTGAACATTTTAGTAATAGAATAAGGAAAAGATACTTTCTCTTTGGTCTTCGTTAGAATATTAAACATCCAAATTTGCGTTAGTAAATTTGGCTTCAGAAATGAGAGCATTTCATGCATAGAGAACCAAGGCAATTTTCAAGTACATATATAGCCTTGAATTTCATAAATGCTCAATTAAGAACAAAATACTCATGAATAACAGAGAATAAACATGTTTCCACCATTGCTTTTCTAGAAGAGCAGCAAGAGATATGTATAACCAAACTCTTCTTTAAAACCTTAAAAACTTAAGAAAAATCAAGATAATTTTAAAAAGCCATTTTTCTGTTACCTCTTCTTCCTTCAAAAATGATGGTCCCCTAGAGGAAATCGCGTGACTAATGAAGCCTTCTAATTTATCTTTGAACTATTTACATAGAATTTTAGCCCCTTTCATCTTACCCAGTCCAGCTTTTCTAAATTAGGGATGCAGAAGTGAGCTGTTCTTACATGGTCTCCTCATCATCTTCACATCGGGTAGGCTAAGAGTTGGAAAATGGAGAACCAGCCTGCCTGAATCCTCCCATGTATCTTTGGCCACTCTTCTGTAAGCATTTACCATGACAGGCATTCGGGCAGTGAAAAATACATGCCCCTCCATTATGGTGAAAGACTAGCAATTTAGAGACGTACAAATCCAATTATTACTGGAGAAAGAGAGGGAGTGATCTTAAGATTTCATTTGACACATTTAGATAATGTGACCAATTTATGCAGACTTCCTCCAGACAAATTATTCATTTGATTTATCGCAGCCTTTGAAGTTTTCCATATTATCAAGGCTGGCAAACTTTTTCCACTGAAAACACGAGCCACAGTTGATTATGTAAGTATGCTTTTCATAGTACTTTGGGAACTTATAAAAACTGTGAAGCCTATGGAAATATTTATTTGGAGCCTTTATTTAACTAATTTAGATTTTGATCTCAGACAAAGTTTTCTTGGAAGAGAAGACATGGACTTGATTCACCCAGTACAATACTTTAGTTTTGTATGTATTTTGTTTATCTGTTCTTTGTGAGAGACAGGACTACAGTCTTCGTGAGAAGCACTTTCTCTTTAACTATATAAAACATGCACAAACAAGCATGCACTTACATAGGCATTCATACATGCACTGTGATATGCAAAACAAGTGCAATGTGAAGATGTAGAATGTGTACAAAGTGTTCTCTGATGTTTCTATGCATGAGTAGCAATAGCATTTGAGGTCTCACAACACTAATTTAGTGTTGAGCCTCATTTTGTACACTCAACAGTTTTTAGAACATCCCATGAAAATATACTTTTTTTTTTTTTTTTACTTTATTATGTATTAAGCATTTTTATTAGTTAAAATAGCTGTATCTATAATCAAAGCATTGATTTAAGTGTGCCTCCATGTGCGTGTGCATGTGTACCCATGGATATGTGTGTGTATTAGCAAATTCTAGAGTGAAATCAAGCTACAGATTACCCTGGGCTCTTATTCTAGCTCACTGAACTCTGTGCCTGTATTTTGAGCTGATTTGCCCAGTTTGAGCTGATTTCAACTATGCAACTCATTCCTTCTTTGGAACACTATAGGGTCATGTTGTAGCGGGTTTATGTGGCAAGGTTTTGGTAGCAGGGAGCTGCAGGGGTGGCTTCTGTGACAAGTATCCAGAAGCTGCCCCATGTTAGATAAGGGCCAGTTTCAGCAGGCTCCAAAGGGACCCGCCGCTGCACAGAGCCGAGCCAGAAGCAATGTTGTTTGTGCCTCTGGGAGAGCATATTTAAGAAAGGAAAAACAAAACAAACAAACAAACAACAACAAAAAAACTGCGGCACAACAGCAGCTGGGAGAGTGAGGAGTGAGAAGCAGCCCTGCAGCCCCCCAGGTCAGTGCAGCAGGAGGGCAGGAGGTGCTCCAGGCAGGCAGCAGCAGTTCCCCTGCGGGCTGTGCAGGGAGAGGCCCCTGGTGGAGCAGGCTGTCCCCCTGCAGCCCATGGGTCCCACACGGAGCAGATCTCCACGCTGCAGCCCGTGGAGGAGCCCCCGGTGGAGCAGGTGGATGTGGCCTGGAGGAGGCTGCGGCCCATGGAGAGCCCCCGCAGGAGCAGGCCCCGGGCCGGAGCTGCAGCCCGTGGAGAGGAGCCCACGCAGGAGCAGGGGGTCTGGGGGGAGCTGCCGCCCGTGGGGGACCCGTGCTGGAGCAGTTTGCTCCTGGGGGATGGACCCCGTGGTACGGAGCCGTGTGGGAGCAGTGCTTGAAGAGCTGCTGCCTGTGGGCAGCCCCCGCAGGCTCAGTTCGGGCAGGACGGCATCCCGTGGGAGGGACCCCACGGGGAGCAGGGGCAGGGAGGGACCGTGAAGGAGCGGTGGAGACGAAGCGTCAGGGACTGACTGCAGCCCCCATTCCCCATTCCACTGTGCTGCTTGGGGGGAGGAGGCGGAAGAGGGTGGATGGGGGAAAGGTGTTTTTAGATTCTTTCCTTTGTTTCTCATATCTCTAGCTTATTAGTAATAGGCAATAAATTTTACTATCTCCCTATGCTGAGTCTGTTTTGCCCATCACGATAATTGTTGAGCATTCTCCCTCTCCTTATCTCAAACCTTGAGGCCTTTTCATCATATTTTCTCCCCCTTTCCATTTGAGGGGGGTGAGTGAAAAAACGGTTGTGGTGGAACTTGGCTGCCCACCTGAGTAAAACCACCACACATGTAACAACCAAATGTAGCTACGCAAGGGAAAGGAAAACCACCATCTATCTACTTCCTGCTGTCCTGGTCCACTCTTTCCTTTATCTCCAAGAGTTTGGAAAGGAAAGCCTTGCAACACTTGTCAAACCTCAGGGCATCAGGCTCTCCCAGATGGAGAGGCTTAGATTCCTCTTTTCTGCACAAACACCTGTTTGCCCTGGGCATAAATTGCACGCAATTCTGTGAGATGACCAAGAAAATAATTGTGCAAATAGCCAAGGGGGTGCCAGCAGGACTATGCCATACATTGCAGACATAACTGATGTCAAGAGCAGCTCTATTTTCCCAATTGCTCCACTGTTTCTGTAAGTACATATATTTTACAGTTACATGGTGACAGGAAAGCAAGTTGGCATCAGTAAGCCTTTCACTTTGTTGTAGCTGTTCATGCAGGATATGGGAATTACGTTTGGGAAAACTGCATATTCTAGATAATATTACTGAATATTGAAATGACAACTCCATTAACTTGCTTTTTTTTTCCGCATTTGTTTCTGCCAGTGCTTCCTATTCTACATACTTACGTGTTTAAAACTAGCTTTTACCCAGGATTTGTTAATTAATAAGGATCTTATTCTACTTTGTATTTCAATATCTCAGTGGATTTTTGTTTTTGTAATAATGCATTTGTTCCCCAAACTAACATCAACTCAAATCATGCAATATATTTGTTTCCATTGTAACCATGTAACTTCAACTGAAAGAAATGAGTGATACACCAAATCTATGAGGTCTTAAAGCCCCTTGAGTTAGTCATTTAAGTGATTAAATCAAATTTGATAAAAACAGTTTTCCTAATAGAGAAAACTAGTAATACTTCATGTTTTGTACTTTATGACTTTCAGTTTCTTTTAGGAAAGAGAAACATTGTGATTTTTATTTTAAAGATTATAGAATTTCCCTAAAATCAAATGCCTTTAGTCCAAAACCCACTGAAGACTGTACTAGTTTTTCTAATGAGTCAGTAGGCTTTGAATGAGATTCTTCATTCCTCTTGTTACAGACACCATGTGCCAGTAACATGTGCTTATATTGACAAGTAATCTGGGCACTCAAGATCATCATCATAGAATCACAGAATGGCTCGGGTTGGAAGGGACCTTAAAGATCACCCAGTTCCAATCCCCTTGCCATGGGCAGGGATGCCATCTGCTATGTCAGGTCATTTCATAAACCCCTTTTAAATACTGAGAAGCTGCAATGAGGTTACCCCGGACCTTTCTTTTCCTCAGGCTGAACAGCCCCAGCTGTCTCAGCCTTTCTTCATAGGAGAGGTGCTCCAGCCCTCTGATCTTCGTGGCCTTCCTCGGTATCTGCTCTAACCACTTCACATCCTTCTTGTGCTGAGGGCCCAAGACCTGGATGCAGCAGTCCAGGTGGGGCCTCACAAAGGCAGAGCAGAGAGGGACAATCCTCTCCCTTGCCCTGCTAGCCACTCTGGTGATGCAGCCCAGGATGCAGTTGGCCTTCTGGGCTTCAAGTGTGCACTGCTGACTCAGGTCAAGCTTTTTGTCCACTAGAACTCCCAAGTTTTTCTCCTCAGGGCTGCTCTCAAGGAGTTCTTCTCCCAGTCTGTACTCATGCCTAGGATCGCCCCAACCCAGGCGCAGCACCTTGCAGTTACAATTATTGAATGTCATTAGGTTTAAGTGGGTCCAATTCTCAAGCTTGTAAAATGCTCAAGATACTGATTAATTATTACTTTGTTGTCAGAGTAGTACAGGTAACTTTGATATCAAACTTTTGCATGAAACCACACATGCATGACTACTAATGACAACAAAAGTAATGACCCAAACATGTCTAAGTTCAACATAAAAGAATTATTTTGCCCTCTTCACAGTTCATTGATATATAAGCAAAATGAAAACTTACTGAATAAACATTCCCAATTCACAGTGCTAAAACTAGTATCTAGAGACATTTTATGAAGAACTGCTTTCTTGCTGTTCAGTATTATTTTGAAATGGCACATCTGAAAAGAGAAGTTTCACTAATTCCTGTTGGGTCTGTCCAGATCTTGAAGGCTTTCACCAAACATGCACTGCAGTATGTCTCCGGTATATGACTTTAGCTATTGGAAGCTTTTCAAACTAAATAGAAGTCTGGTTTGTTTAATTTTGCAGAGTTCTCCACAGGTAACTTCAGAGATGTCTTAGGTAGAAATGAAATTTTAACATTTAGAATGCTTCTGAGGCTCAGTGCCAAACAACTTGCACTGAAATCAAATTGAATGAAAGATAATCATCATAGAAGCAATGCATCTGACACCACAATATGGAGATTTTCTTTAAGGAAACAGTGTATTTGATAAAAGAGCTGTTCACCCTGAAGTTTGTAGAACAGGCCTGGGGATCCTGGTGGACAACAAGCTGATTATGTACCCTCACTGCAAGTGTGGCTTGTTACCATCTTGAAGTGGTCAAATGCTGTAACAGGTTGCATAGAGAGGCTGTGAGGCCCTGTCCTTGAAGATATTACAAATACATAGTCCTCGATCAACCTGTCCTCATTGTGCATGACATTCAACAAGATGACCTTCAGAGGTCTCTTCCAACCTAAATTATTCTATAGTTCAGCAATCAAGATATTTATCTTCATAAATCATAAATTTTACAGAAAATGTGAAAGTACACACGTTTTTTAGATAACTGAGCCTTAACTCATGTTTATAAAAAGAACTTACTAAGGTGTATTATTTAGAAGCTTTCTTATGTACTATTTTATCTTTTACCAGAGCTACAAGATCTGTAATATCAAAATGTGAAATATGCTAATATAAGTTTTATAAAAGTACAAGGAACTAATAAATATGTATGAAATTAAGATTTTGTTTTAAATATTCAAAGAGACAGATTTCAGGAAAATCAGCTTTTAAGATTTTGATAAGCTTGTAAGCTTTATTAGATATGCCTAATATGCCCATCATTATAGTACATAGGTGCCAACTTGTTTTATACATGATTAAACTATTTAACACACATTATAAAACGTAAGTATATAATACAGCTACATAGCTTGTTCTATTAACCTCAATAAATCTGTCCACTGAATTCATATCTTAAAGTGTGTATCACGTTTCAGTGAATAATATATTTTCTGGATAGTGTACAATTACAGAAACATCTCATCTTTACTACTTCACTGGGAATCTGCCACAAAGAAATAAATTGTAATTTATTAAGGGCGTCATCTCAGCTTTCAGGGCAATCTTGAGAAATAGTAAATAACACAGAACTGAAACTCAAAGGCATCTTCAGCTTTCACTGAGTATCTCTCATTACTCTACTAAAAAGAAAAATCTGTTTTTTGTTTGTTTGATTGGTTGTTTGGTTGGTTTGGTTTGTTTTTTTTCCTCTCCACTCAACCTTGTTTGGGCACTCTAAGCAAAGGTAGAAAAATTGTCACCTTTTTTTTAAGACTTGGTCTGTCAGCATGTGGTACCAGACAGTTGTTACTTAGCGCTCCCGGACTGCATGAAATGAAATTTTCAAAGAGCTTTAATTTTAAAACCCGTCAATGGAGAGAATAGATTCAAGTGTGCTTTTAACATTTGTTTGCTTGATATGAAAGCTGTAGGGCAAAAAGAAGAAAAAGCCTTAAAATATGTATGGGTTGCTTTACACAGAAATACAAATTAAATTAAGAGAACTTAGAAATGAGTAAAGAAAAGTAATCTAAATGAATTATAAATCCTTATGTAAATATTTTTCCTATTTCCCATTTTTTCCTGAATAGATTGGCAGCCCTGTTTTTCTCTTTCCCCTTAAATAATAATAATGATAGTAATAATAATAATTATTATTTCGCACAGTCAAAAAATGCCACTTAGCTGAAGTGAAAACCTTAATTCTTTTTAGGGTATATAGAATGGTTCTTCTAATTAGGACATCCTGTGAAAACTAAATTAAAGAAAAGACTGGAGAAAGAGGAAAGAAATACTATATAATACTTTGTACTGAAATAATGCACCAATTAAATCAAAAATGCAAGCTAAAAATTACACTTTTCATTTGTCCCTGGAGATTTTGCAAAAAGCTGAAAGCATTTTCAGTTTAGTCCCATAGATTTTAAAAGTTGAGTACTATTCTATATCCAAGCTGTAATTAGACATTTCGATACTAACAATGGAGTTTATAATTTCACACCAGGCTGATCATCACTTAAAACCATTTATTTCAGCTCAGTACATCCTCTGTTAATTGCAATGTTTTGCCAGTGGTGTTCCCATTAAGATACAGTCATGTCATCATGGCCAATAGGCTCAACTTCTTCTCTGGAATACAACCCAGGAAATAGCCCCCCTAAATATACGCATATTGATATGTGGTGTACACTAACAGATAGCTTCTTGTTCAACAGTAGGTTTTAGTTAAAATAAAAGAACTAATATGCAAAAATTCGCAGTCTCTGCTGCACAAAAGGTCTGATTCTGTAATCACAGTGGTCATGTCTGGCCTCAGAAATCTGTGAATTTATAGCATCTACCTGCAGCAAGCTTTAAAAAGTAGTAGTTTTGCTAAACACAAAGGGCTAAATTCAGCCATCAGTTGAACCAGTTGAGTCAGTTGAATTCTTCTTGAAGAAGAATGAAAGGATTTCCAGAGATATAGCTTGGGTCATCATTTATCCTTGACTACCTAGAACATACTTCAGAGTTCTCAAAGCTATTACTCATATGAATAGGGGTTTAGGGTAGTTTCACCTATGATTATGGACATTTGACATTTCCCATTATTGCATTTTGTTTTCACATACAGCAATGTCAAACACTGTTTCCTTGGCATGATTTTATTTAATTTTTATTCTTCTGAAAATGTGAGCCAAAACCACCAGCTAATCTCACAAATTAAGGTAGAGGAAATATGCTGTTGGTCTATGATAAAAAGTCTTACAATGCCACTTCAGTGCCTTAAATCTGGACTTAAATTTGGCAGGAGAGGTTTCTGTGCCATATACATGTCAGATATATTTGTCCTTTGCTACCAGTCCCCCAAAATTCAGGCTAAACCTGAAAAAAAATTAAAAAATGTATATCTCAGTTTTGAAACTAAAATCTCTACAGATTGTCAATGGTAGTCAAGTTCCAGACTCCCAGCTGACAGATGGTATGTGCACCATCACAGTACAGTTCAGGGCTACTAGAACCAAATTATAATATCCTGGTAATGATTTCTCCCACCTGATGACCTATGGCATGGTCATATTCCAGATCTAATGGCAAAGAGCTTGTTTCTCTGGCATCCTCAGTTCTCCTCCCCATAATCACCCATTCCAGCAGAGAAGGAAACTGTTAAAATGAAGCAAGCGTCATAGTTTGGTCAGAGACAGAAAGTTCAACAAACGCATGGGATCTGGTAGGCTAGCAATGGATAAAATGTGTTCCTGGTGAGACTAGGCTGGAATAACATGATGGGAAGAAAAGGGGATGAACAACTGGAAAAAGGGAGCAAGAAATGAGTCATTATTTGGAAAGAGATACTGAAACTGAGAGCCAGGTAACCTGGAAGCCCCCCTGAAAGTACAGCCAGAAAAGAGTGAGAGGGTAAAATAGCAGGGTAGATATTGGATACAAGATAAAGGTAGATACAAGAATGAGAAAGGGCTAGAGGTGATTGAACGTTAAGGTGAGTAGAGATACAATTATCGCCAAAGATGGACCAGGGGAAGGCTGACACTAGTCAGAAGACAATCTGCAAATGGGAATTACTGTGGTGGGGCAATAGCTGGGAATGGGAAAGTAAAGCCATGGAGGACAGAGATGCTGGGGCAAGAGATCTGGGTGGAGAACAGAACAGTGGTGTGTGGGAGAGGGGTCCAACTGAAGATAAATGAGGATCCATGGAGATCCAAGAAGGTGCAGAATCAAAGGAAAAGGTTCAGAATATATGTGGGTGTAAAACCAGGGAGATGTTACTCCTGGGACAGGGATGCTGAGGATATACAACTGTGAAAGTATCTGAGCAGGCAAGGAGACTGAGTGTCAAGAAGGGGGATGACTGAGTTTATTGGAAAAAGACGGGAATTAGAGATTAGACTCCCTCAAAGGGGGAGGCTTCTAGATGAATAATTTTGCAAGCTTAATAATGGCCTTTGTGTGGACTTGTATTGACAGAGAAAAAAAACTCATCTCCAGACAGTATTTTCATAATACTCAAATGATCCTATGATATCAGGTCTACTTTCCCGTTCACCAAGTATTTCCATCTGCAAGCAGAAATCCAATCACATATTACAACAGAATCATATAAATGAAACCAGTAGAGGCAACATTCTGTTTTGTTTCTTACAACTCTTTTTTGTAACCTTGGAAATTCTGCTTGTATGCAGAGTAAGGAGAAAAAACAAACAAACAAACAAACAAACATAAATAGTACAATGATTGCCTCTGGAAATGTGCTCTTGTGTTAAAAAATAATAATAATAATAGACTCCTATATGCAGTGTCCATTCTGAACTGCTGAAAATATCAAGTAAAAATACATTCTCTTTAGCCACCTTCTATATCAAAAGCCTATTTCCTTTTATCTTGCAATGGGGCCAAATCTGGTAAAAATGTTGCACAATTAAAAAAGGTTTCTTGGTGCTAAGAATGCTGTTACTAAATCTGTCTATTCGTTACATGCAGGTACAAGTTGAGACCACTTAGGAAAGCCGCAGCCTGACTCCACCAGCTAGTTTAGAGTTATTTTAGTATTCATCCAAAGCCTACCATATAAAAAAGGTGAGATGTTCTTCCCCAATGCTTTTATTCGTTGCTCAGTATTTCTCTTACACTGTTAGGTACTGGTATTTATTCAAGGGATAAGTAACTGTCTGGAAGAAAAAACTGCTTTTAGTATAAAATTCATGTGTTTGACATAAGCAACATAGATATCCCAGCAAATCCCAATTCCTTCATGAAAAAAAAAAAGAAGAAAAAAAAGAAGAAGAAGAAGAAGAAAAAAACCAACCCACGATTTTCCATTTCTTTAAGAAATTCTGGAAATAGCATATAGCTACAGTGCACAGTAGCACACTTTTTAAACTAGCAGGTTGCTGTTACCTTTGTTAATTTCTTGAGCATTTGTCTAAGGAAAAAGTATTCCTAACAGATAGCATCTGGCAAATTAAAAAAAAAAAAAAAAGGTTATGAGAGTTGCATTATTGTGAGCATAGGCTGGTAGGAAACAAACTACAGAAGAAGTTTTCACATGCATTTTCTCTTGACTTTTATTCCCAGTAGTGATGTTTATTCCCTGGCCTTTGCCACTTGACATCACTGTGTGTTTCAGTTCCTTCATCTATGAAGGAAAAAAAGAAATACTAGCCTCACAGTATTTAATGAGGCGAGGACAAACTGGGCTGAGGGCAGTGCCCAGGGGCTTCCACAGCTGCCACCTGTGAAGCTGCCACTTGCCATACCTTGTGTAGTGGCAGCACCTCTGCCTTTTTAGGTCCTTTACAAACATGTAGCCGTGTAGCCTGCTTACACACCAACGGCATTACAGACTAATCAGAAGAGAGTCGGATAAGAGTTGCTACAGAAAGCGCGAGGGAACAGTGAAACTATGAGACTGGGAATCATGCTTTTTTTTGCAATGGTCAGGATAGGGCCTGCAATGCTGAGGAGGCCCCAGAACTGGATGTGGTACTCCAGGTGGGGTCTCATGAATGCAGAGGTGGAGACTAATCTCCCTTGACCTGCTGGCCACACTTTTTTTTTTTTTCTTTTTTTTAATGTGATCCCAGGATACAATTGGCACATTCCCCTGACCTCTCCCTGCCTCTCTCAGTGGTGCAGGCCCTTTCACTAGCAGCTGTGTGCTTTCTGTGTGTTAGGTGTCAACTGGGAAAGCCCACAACTTTTGCTGTATTTTTATATGCAGCTGATACAAATATTCTGACAGCTTGTGTAGGGATAGAAGTTAATTCTGTGCGTGCAACAGTCAACTGTACTGCAGCCTGATTGGGACCGATTAGATAAAAGGGTTACAAGCACAATAAACATGAAGACTACTGTAATCTTTACTTCAGCATGATGTTGGCTGTGTTGACAAGGCCCATTTAAGAATTATGTGCCTCCTCAATGGCTCTGCTTGCACTTCCCACTGTCAGGCAAGAAGGCAAGGCAAGGAAAGGCAAGGCAAGGCAAGGCGCATCGATGCTGTAATTATGCAGACAGTTACCCAGCACTAGGGACCTATCTGAACAATGCCACTTCTGCCACATGTGTTGTGCGACTTCCAGCTATTCAAAAATAAGCACACACACACAATCAATATTCAGAGAATCAGTTAATATACTAATTATTAACAGAGAGGAAAAGTCAAATACTGAATTATGAGCCTGCTAGAAACCTCTCCCCTTCCTTTAGTGCATAAGGCTTTTATCTGCAAATAAAATATCACTAGTGAATAACTGTGAAGTTAAAAGAAATTTGTAGTAATGAAAGGCAGAGCCAAGCACTAAAAAATTTCCTCCAGGGACACTTACTCAAATACTACTTTGTTTAAATGTTAGAGAATTTAGTCTAAAACTTCTATAATGATTTTTGACTGTAACCCATAGGTGACCAACTGAATAATTACATGTGACAGTTGATCAAAATTAAACTAATTTATGAACTCTATATGTAAATTTTACAGATGTTTAAAAAACAACAACAACAAAACATTTATTTTTCCCTGCATTTTTCTAATATTTAGCTTATTGCACATCTGAGGTTAAAAGTGAATTAGTCAGTAGTTGTAAAATACCTACAGTAAAGCAATCAGTTTTTAAGCAAGTGAAGAGACATACAGTGCTTTGTGTGTGTGTGTGTGTCTTTTGTAGCAGAATCCTGTCACACAGAAGAACCAGGTACTGTGTAAATGTAAAACAAAAATCTAGTCCACACCCAAAAATACCTAAAGACTACAAGGAAACATCTTGTGTTAAAAACGAATTTTTATTACCACATTTGAATAGTGTTATTTCTGAATTCCTTGATATATGGCTAATATTCTGAACAAACAAGAATACAGACTTCATTGCCTAGGAAGTTTAGAGGCTGAAGTGATCTTGCCCTGAATTACCAAGCTTTGTTCTAGCTAAGGGGACTAAATGTGAGAAATGAATTTGTATTTGGAAACTGGTAGCACAGAGGCAACTGGCTGATTTTCTCCATACCCCAGAGATTTTTATTTTTGTTTCATGCTGCATTTGTTTCTCACCAGGCTGCTTCCCCTTCTGAGCTTGTTCTTGACTTGTCTCAACTGCAATGCGGTAAAAAATCAAGCAAGCTGCTGAGGAGTACTGCTTAAGTGTACAGGATGCTGAGCTACAGCTCTCAGAGAGAACCTGTCAAGTCCCACAAATGTCATTAAAGGTCAGAGTGTCAAAAATATTAAAAATAAATTTTATGGATAAATATTCCCCTATGGAGAGTTTTAAAGGGAGAAATAGACACATGGAGGGATGACAAGGAAACAGTTACAGCTGTTGACAAAGGAAGCCCACTTGACTTGAGGAACAAAAGTGTGAGAAGAGGGAAACATGTATGAGGAGAATCACAGTGGACTAAATGTATTCCAGGAAAAATGAATGAAAACTGCAGAAGTTTGTGAGAATGGTGGTAGAAAGGTAACTGTATTAACTGAATGCACTGGTCATAAAATTCCCAAGATATAAAAGCAAAAAAGAAGACTTTAGCTTCTACCTATACTTTAGCCGCCAATGATTCAGTGCAGCTATGTGTATACGGAGCCATGTTCTCTCTTCTCTTGTGTGTGAATATGTTGGTGTATGAGGTCTGTGTTCCTGCAGAGATTTCAATGACCATAAAGAGCTAAATGCATGCATTGAACATATATTTGAAATTTCATATTCCATATCATTGATTTAAACAAAATGGCCAAGTTAACAGCTTCAGTTAACTGCCTGTCTGCGACTGGAGCATGCAGTTCCTATCATTTTCTTTCACGATGCACCCCCCCTTACATGTATACTTATATATATATATGTATATATCTTTACTTATAGAAATAGTTATAAACTGTCGACAAGCAGTTCTCCCTAATCATTACTGCAGAATACAAACGCTGTTTTGAGATGGTTCTTCTTTTCTCTTTCCATCTAGCCCTTTCTGAATCTCAACAGAAATTTTATCAAAAATGAAACATTCCTGGAGAAAAAATAATCTGCTTACCAGCATTTACTAAAAATAATAATAATAATAAAAAGCAATAGGGAGATCATTCCAAAATTCCTAACTGTCCCTGCTCCCAAACCCTTATACAATCCTATTGCCCTGGTATAGATCTCTGTAATAACAGTTCTGTAAAGATACTGTTCGCCTTCTCCTTTCTTTGCAACACAGACTAGAATGCCCTAAGAGAAAAGGGAAACAAGTTTCTCTATTTGAAATTTTACACCAGAATGAAGATTGAATCTTTGTGACCTAATAATGTATATAAGTGAATGGAGATTCAGTTACTAGTCCTTAAATGAGGAAAACTGTTGAACTGTCTACTACAGCATTAGAAGCAGCTCTGTTCCCAGGCATTAGACTATATTTAATTTAAAGTTTTTTTTCTTGCAGACTGAAGAATGGAATAGAATATTAGAGAGCAGATGATAGAAGAAAAGATAGTTTATTAAATATTAAGAGTAAAGATATGAAGAGAGCATACAATTTTATTTCATTCAGTCCTAGCTTTGTTTTAACTAGACAAAAGTAATTTAATAATAATTCTCCTGTTAAAATAAATAATAACTGCTTCCAATCCTTACCTCATGTTCTCCAAAAAAAATATTAAATGAATGTCATTATTTTCCTCATGCCTTTGGCTCTTGATCAAAGATAAAGCTTATCTGATCTGCCTGTGCTCTACACTGAGATTTTCTGTTGAAAGTTACACTGCAGAATTCACTATTTGTCAAGTTTCAGGTTGCTCTGTTTGTTCCATTAGGACATAATGATTTGTCAGACTTCTAAGATACTTCAGTCTAGTATAGTTAAAAACAAAACATTTGTTCAGATTCTTCTTTTGTATTTGTACTTGAAACATTTGAAATAAAATAGTTTATCCAATTCTGAAACCTAGAGAGGAATTTATAATTATTTTTTTTACTTACTAGAGGCAGCATAGTTTACTAGTTAAACTACGAGTATAGTTAAACTATGAGTATGATATACTTGCCAATTGATAAAAGAAAAAAAAAAAAAAGGTAGGTTCCATATCAAGGCTTGGCAATGGCTGTGTGTGTGAGAACCAGAATGTTTTCTGTTCTCACTATAAACCAAAGTTATACTCACAGAAAGCGTAAGAGTAGATATATGATTTTGAAGTACTTCAACAGGAGAGTACAATGGAAGCAATGAAAGAACATTGTGAAGTTCTGCAGTGTCACATTGCTCCTGTTCAATTTTGTGGTTTTCTTTGAAGTTCAAGGCTTTTCTCCCATTCTTCTTATGATCTGCTAGTATCTTAACTTCAAAGTTTATATACAAAATCTAGATTAAAAAGTTTCGAGGAAAATCAAGAAATCATAGTTATTCTTTCATAGTGCCCAAATTATTTTTCAGTCTCCAAAATTTTCCAAAAATAATGCTAGTTCAATGGCTGAAAGAGTTTATTTTCAGTTGCAAATCTACTACATGATACAAAAAAATGCATCTCTGTGATCTCATCTACAACCTTTGATAGTGACTTAGAGGAGAAAATAATCACAGCTAGTGATAACAGTGTCCATCTCTGATGTTCAGGTGGCATTTGGGACATGCTACACTCCTACTTTGTAATGATAATATAGCAATATTGCTTTAAAAAGATCCCATCCCAAACAATGTTTTAAAACTCAGTATTTTTTTATGTAAACCTAGGATAATGAGAAATTTAGAGGATAAAAAATAGACTGTTCTCTTGTTTTTTATTTATCACTTTCAAGTGAATCTGTGCTGTTTTATGCAGCCCTATATTTAAATGAGTATGTTCTTTTTTTGAACATGTCTATGTAGCTTCATCATTTGGCATTCAAAATATGCTGGAGAGAAAGGGATGCTTTCAGTTTGTTGTTTCTTGGTAAAAAAAAATCTGGTTGGAGGCATTCCTGGAAAATACTATTATTTATTAATTCTGCTTTGAAACAGAAGCCCTAGCCTTTGTCCCATAAGCCCTTACATGCGTCACCCTTACTCTTGCAAGTAGTACCAGTGGAAACAGCAACAGGTCACTATGTACCATATATATTTGTTACACATGGCTGTTACACTGTATTGTTTTTTACCTTTTTCTCACTTCCTAAAAAGCGTGTGTATTTTACATTTAGATGATACCACAAATGCAGGACATTTTTTTAAATTATTATTATTATTATTTTTTTGCAAGTAACTTGCATTGGATTACTGTGACCTCTCCCAGGTGGTGATCCCACCACATTTATCCCACCTCACAGGACCTAAGCACTCTGAAGGGACAGGCTACCCATAATGGCAGAATAAAGAATTTACCATTATCCCCAGCCTAGGCCAGAAAATTTTTGTTATTTCAACATCAGCCCTCAACATCAGTACTTTTACAAAATGTAGCTCTAATTCTGGAATTTTTATGTTTGCATCATAGCAATAAACTGCCTTTGATAATTTGGCTGTGACCAGAAAGAAACAAGCGCTGCAAGGCTGCATTGTGTAGGTTCAAAGTGTACAAGATGCATTCTCTTGTCTAATCATGCTAGGGAAGGAACTACCTGGAAATATAAAATTACTAATGCTTTTTTTTTTTTTTTTAATATTTAAAACCAGATGTGGTTTTCTGTTAGCCAGAATACTTTCTGCCAATACTTACATCAAGAGACTGTACAAACTTTGTAAAACTTACTGGATGTCAGTTACTAAACACTTGTGATTAAGAAGGTGAGCTATATGTTCAAAACAGTATTTAAATTGCCATATCTGTTGGATGAAGTGATTTTCCAAAAACTTCAGTAAATGTCCACTGAGGATGAATTTGCTATGTTTTATCTATAAACTGGATAAAGTTACATGAAACAGATACTATATCACTCCTTAATGATGCCTATAAACAGTCCAGGTTAACTTAAGAGTCCTGCATTTAAAGTGGAAAACTAGACTGATACAGATCTGCCCAGGTAAAGAAAACATTACATAGGATTATGTGTATTTCACAGAATCACAGACTCACAGAATTGTCTAGGTTGGAAGAGACCTCCAAGATCATCTAGTCCAACCTCTGTCCTAACACTAACAAGTCCTACACTAAACCATATCACTAAGGGCTACATCTAAACGTCTTTTAAAGACCTCCAGGGATGGCGACTCAACCACCTCCCTGGGCAGTCCATTCCAATGCCTAACAACCCTTTCAGTAAAGAAGTTCTTCCTAACATCCAACCTAAACCTCCCCTGGCGCAACTTTAGCCCATTCCCCCTCGTCCTGTCATCAGGCACGTGGGAGAATAGACCAACCCCCACCTCGCTACAGCCTCCTTTAAGGTACCTATAGAGAGCGATGAGGTCTCCCCTGAGCCTCCTCTTCTCGAGGCTAAACAACCCCAGCTCCCTCAGCCGCTCCTCGTAAGACTTGTTCTCTAGACCCCTCACCAGCTTCGTTGCCCTTCTCTCTCGAGCACCTACATGTCCTTCTTGTAGCGAGGGGCCCAAAACTGAACACAGTACTCGAGGTGCGGCCTCACCAGAGTACAGGGGGACAATCACTTCCCTAGACCTGCTGGCCACACTGCTTCTTATGCAAGCCAGGATGCTGTTGGCCTTCTTGGCCACCTGAGCACAATGCTGGCTCATATTCAGCTGCCTATCAACCAGTATTCCCAGGTCCTTCTCCGCCAGGCAGCTTTCCAACCACTCATCTCCCAGCCTGTAGCGCTGCTTGGGGTTGTTACGTCCCAGATGCAGGACCCGGCACTTGGCCTTGTTGAGTTTCATGCAGTTGACCTCAGCCCATCGGTCCAGCCTATCCAGATCCTCCTGCAGAGCCTTCCTTCCCTCGAGCAGATCGACACACGCACTTGGTGTTGTCTGCAAACTTACTGAGGGTGCACTCGATCCCCTCATCCAGGTCATCGATAAAGATATCAAAGAGGACCGGCCCCAGCACTTAGCCCTGGGGGACTCCACTAGTAACCGGCCTCCAACTGGATTTGGCTCATTTGGCTGTTTACAGCAACCCTATGTCATAGACAGATTTCAGTTAAAATACCAATGTTATACCGTTGTTAACTTTATTTGAAAACAGACCTTTTTTTTTTTTTTTTGTCTTGAATTATCTATAATCCTGTAGGTTTCTGCATTGTACAAGTGCGGTATAAAATGATGTGTGAAATAATTATGAACCTATCAAACAAATACTGTTAGTAAACATCCATCCGTAAGTGTCTCAAAGCGGAGGTCTTCTATAACCTGTGAAAGACATGATTGTTAAAGAAGGCACTCAATGGATGCTGAGGAATTCAGTCAAGGAATCTCATGAACCTTGTGAAAGTCAGTTGACCTCCTTATCCTGTTAAATTACATTGACAGTTAAGTAATGTAGAACTGCAGTAAAAAATAGTGCAACATTTGCATCAAATGCAAAGGAAACAAATATTCACAAATGAGAGGCTGATCCTGCAGGCAATTACACACCTGGATTAAATAACAGACTGTTTCACGGCCTGCTGTAGAATCTTTACCTATGAAGACCTAACCTTAGAATTGGGCCTTCAGTCAACTATATATAGTAAAAGTACCCAAGGATCTTTACAAAACCAGAGGAGACGTGATGTCTGCCTTGTAAAATTTAAAACAAACAGGTGAAAGAATATAGAACAAAGAGTAATTAGGAAGAGTGTATAGATACCTATTTTTTTTCTTCAAACTAAACAAAAAAAAATCCTTAAAAGGCACAGTATTTCAAAGGTTTCAAAGTGAACTACCCCAGATATACTTTGCATGGAATGAAACAAAAGATATGTGAGAAAAAACACTATACAATCTATTATTAGGACTTGTAGAGTTACTCCATAAATAACAGTCAGATACCTAATTCACAGGACAATGTTCATGGTACTTGGGCATTTAATTGCTTAAGTGTTCAGTCTAAACACATGGTCTTTGCTGCAGTGTTCTTAAATGATTTATGTACAGCTTGACTCCCTGGATCTCACTTGAGACTTTTCCACTCAAGATGCAGACAAAACACCCAAATTAATCCCTGTAAATTTTTTATGCATATAGCCATTGATTCCCTGTGGTAATTGTGCAGCAGCCACTAAAGTCAGCTTGGGCCTTTTCCACTGATGCCAACAAGCCTTGAATCAGTCCTGCCATTACGGAATGCTGTTAGCGTGAACTTCTAAAGAATGGGGTACAGAAACTAAAGCACATCACTAAATGTGGATGATAAAAACTGGATGGTACTCTGTAAGGACTTATAATCAGAGTAGAAAGAACTAGGGCAATATTAATTCTAATTGCCTAAGCACAACTTATAATTTTTACAGTTATACTCAGTTTGGTAATTCTACTGCCAGATATTTTTTTGCAGGTGAATTGAATTTAAAAAGTCTCTCATTGAATGTCAAATATTTATTCATTGAGTTCTTCATTGTATTTCAGAGCTGTAAATGTATTTCACAGCAATATTTACAGACTGAAGTAGGTACTGAGTTGAGGTAGACATCTGCTGTACTCTGAGAACAGCACAAAAGAAACTGCAATACTTACAGCGAACAGCGAATTAACTTCAGATTTGACCTACAGAGGCAGATTTCTATAGGGTAATGTTAAGCAATTCACTGAGGGCTGATTTAATCATGAGGTCTCTTGCAAACAAGGCAGCCAAATTGCAAAGGTGCTCTGTGAAATCACCTATTTACATCAGAGGCTTAACTGAGACTCCTGTGTTCATCCTCTGCCAAGTCCCCAAACATGAAAAGCTTGTGTTTTACCCCACTGCAGAGCCTTTTTTTTTTTTTTTTTTGTCAGCAGAGTGTGAGCTGCAACAGACTGCAGGTTGCCAATAAAAATAAGAGGTTTACTTAACTTATTTTAGACATTAAATGCTAGCCTGGGGGTCTTTGGTTCTTGGGTCTTTTCCATGATATGAAACAAAAAATAGCAAATACACAATACCATTTTACATAACGACAGTCCCGTATCTTGTAAGCACTCATTCTGCTAAAGGGCAGGTTTCTGCTCCCATTTAAATCAACAACTAGGTTTCCTTGTGCAGGATTGGAGCCTTAAACAGAGCTTTTGTTTACTTTTTCTTTTCTTACATGTTTGCTATGCTGATTTTTATTCTTTCCTCTCCCTCTCTCTTTTATAAATTTTTACAAATTGTCTGAGTAAAATACAAATCTTCCTTGAATTACTTGGGCAGCATTAAAATACATTTAAAATCAGACTTTTCACAAATTAATTTATGTCACCAAAATAAGCAGTCAAATAACAAGTTAGAATTTTCAGTGAGATCAATAATTATACTGACACCGTGGACCCTCTTGTTCTACAGAATAAAAAGTCAATAAATATCTAATAGGCCCACCAAATATTTGCCTTGGAATTATCTTAAAACCTATTAGAATTATGACTTTCAGAGGCATACCAATTATCCCCTTTTAACATGAAGTTTGAAAGAAAGAAAGAAAGAAAACATTAGGATATTCAAAAGAAAGAGCATTCATGAGACATGGATTTCTGCTTTTTAAAGTAGACACTAAATTATTTCATGTCTATTATGACTCTGTGAGCAGCAATAAAACAAGTAGATATAATAAAAAGTAATTCCATGAATTCAAATTCCTAATGGAACTTTGTTGTGTGGATTGGAATCATCAGCAGAAAGACTGGACATATTTTCCAACTCTTGTCACCATAACCTCATAGGCTACTATTTCAAATAAATGAAATAAAGAACAGATGCACAATCATATCTTAATGACAGATTTCTTTGCACCTTACAGTCATTCTTTTACCTTCAAGATCTTTTCCAATCTTAATGATTATATGATTCTGATAACATAACCGAAGTGCTTGCAGGGTATTTAGATAAAACTTAAATACTCATTTGAGATATTTTCTCCATAGTGCCAGGTTTTCCAGTGAAGCATATTTTTAAGTGGGTCAGTAAAAGTAAAATGGACCATTGTCACTATGCAAAAAGCTTTTTGTAGGTAAAAAGCTGACGTTGTTTTCATTTCCACCTACGTCTGCCATGATGTGAATCATCCAGGGAGGCAAGGATCTTGTGTCAAGATAGGAGACAACTGATATTTTTAGGCAGGATTTCCTTATCAAAACACTGTGAACATTTGCTCTATATTAAATAAATGTGAGATATTTAGGGCACATAGGAATCTTTTGGCTCGCAGCGGCCACCTGAGTAGTGTGTGACCCCTCCCAAGGACCTACTGAAGGCTTATTATGAAGCTGGCAATCAACAAATAATATAGTGTATGTTCAGGAAGGCCAGGATGTCCTGACAGTATTAGAATTCCTGTGTGTGGGTAAAGAGCAGCATGAACATGTCTGGGTGGTCATATCTGAAAATCCCAAAGACGCATAGGACTCCAGATGAAGAAGAGCCAAATTAGAAGCATATTATACATAAGAGTTACCATCTGGAAATTCTGGGCACTCTTTTACAGTCTTTAAAATTTGCTTGGACAACATTTCTAGCCAGAAGGAGAGGACTTCCCCAGAACACTGTGTATAGAAGATAGAACTGTGTGTATCGAAGATTTATATTAAAAACTTGCCAGGAACAAGAACGTAAAATATAGATATTAATAATATATACCTCACTGAATGCTGCTGTACTTCAGCTTTAGCCAGAGTCAGGGAACTACAGTAGATTTCCTGAGCCCATCTCCCATGAAGTCCATTTGAGCACAATGGACAATGATAACAGAATACATCCTTCTGATCTGATGCAGAGTTGACACAGAAAAAAAATGTATTGCTAGTATAAAAGGTAAACTCGGACAAAATGGTGTAAAAACTAGCACTACGGTCTGTTCATCATTAAGAAATTCCACTTAAACTAGTAAGGTGCTATTTTCTGGAGATGGATAAATGCTTTTTACTGCTATCAACTGTCTACTAGAATCTGTATTTTGCAAAAAGTAGAAAAGAAAAAGAAAATAGAAGTCCCCTAATTGGGAATGTACCTCTGGTTTACACACAGTAGCCACTGGAGAAAAAAAAAAATAAAAGAAAAGCCCATTCTAATTTTATTTTGGGATGAAAACTTTACAATTGTAAATTTCTACTTAAATAAGAACTAAGTAACAGAAAGTAGCATTTTGGATGGGAATCCTAGCAGAAACTAAACTCCAGTGCTTCTCAAAAGGATAAGTTAATTATAATTGTGCTTAGTTTCAATGAAGAAAAATAAACCAAAATCCTGAAAAAATCAGAAACAACTTTTTTGATGTTGCTTATTCTTTGATTAATTTCAATTCCTGGGATTGCTCCCCACAAGCAGTTAAACAAACCTGCACACTTCTGGATTTTAGTTGCAATGAACCGAGAGTGCAGAAACCCCTCTAAGAGCAGTGCTCTTTTGACATTTATTGCTTGATTATGTCACAAAGCTAATAAAAATTAGTGGCTGAAAATCAGCCTTTTCCCAAGGCATCATCACATAATTTACTGCCATTTCTTGATTGTTTTTAAAACCTTGGCATCCAGAAATATCTCTCTCCTTCCCCACCACTTTCTGAAACCTGGTGTTGAGTTCCACAGGACATGGCAGCGTCTCTTCCAGTCCCTTCTGCTGTTAAACTGCACGCTGCTGTGGGGTTTCCAAATCAGACATGATATGCTTTTTATGAGAGAAGCCTTTGAGCAATTCAGCTTTTCCATGCTGAATGGTTCACAAACAACCGAAGACCCTCACTGCTCTGAGACTTGAATACACTTGAGAGTTGCTAATATAGTTTCCTAAAGCTAGTAGGACAAAATGGGCCAGAGAAGCCACCTCCCTAACACGAACTAATGAAACACTGCTGTATTGCTGGTGTTGTACAAAAAAAAGCACAACACAAAATCTTTCCTTCTTTCTTCTCCAGTTATTATTTATTTGTAATGCAAAAACATACCATTCACTAATCAGAGAGGTACCTCATGGAAACACCTAAAGAGCTGCTAGCACAACACAGAGATTTTTCCTCGAACTCTTGAGAGAAGCTTGGACAGCTTCTCAGCTTGGATTTTAATCTTGGAATTTTCAAAATTAGAGAAAGCTGAGTTAAATAGCCATATTCCACAAAATTTGGTCTGTTAGTGCTACGTTACAGCTGGTCATTTGATTGAAGATGAAAATATCCAGAAATAACTAGATTTGAAGAGGATGACAAAAATCTAGCAGCACTAGCTGGGCCAGAATAGCTCACAATTTGACCACTACTCTTTAGTAATAAGTACCCTGCTTAACGATCTTTGAATGTAAGTAGTTGGCCTCAGATGGAACATATGCAAAGGCAAGCTACGGATATGAAGAAGAAAAGATGGGATCTTGTACAGATATTACAATGATCAAAACCAGAGTGACTGAAAATCCCAAACCAGGCTGTAAGAACAAAAGGGCATTTTAATGGGTGGAAATTATTTGTAATATATTATTCTGCTCACATAGTAAAAAGGAAGTTTCTTTTTTCCCTTTTGCTGTTCTCTTATACATTGGATTGAAACACTTCCTTCTGGTGCTCACTGCCAAATCTCAGTATTAAAGGAAATATTAGGTCACTATTGTTAGTCTATAAATTAGCTGAACTTCATCTAAGACCAGTCTGTAGACCTGTTGTGCCAAAAAAAAAAAAAATCGAAAAAAAAAGTCCGTGTTTTCTCTTAATGTACTGCATCTCTGTTTTAAATAAGCCTGCACAGAAAACAGGATTCTGCTGGAGAACGTAGAGGAGTAAATAAGGCAGTACATGGAAAGCAGCCTCTGCAAGTGTATTAGCTCCACACAGGCCAAAATACTGTCCTACTGAATATTACCTTATTCTGCCCCGTGTAGGGCTGTGATTCTAACTGATTTTCTGAGTCAGCAGCCAAACCAAAATACTGAGAGCAGAAAAGTTGCTGTGTTTCTTTGGTCTTGTCCTTACCTTGGGAAAAGAACAAACTTGACCTGGACTTCCCACTTTTCTAAAGACAGACTAAATCTCCAGGTTCTAGGACAACCAAGTGGGAGGATATATATGGCCAAGAACTTCTCTCTTGTTAAAGGTCCTTCATTACTGGTCTGAGGGTCAAGGCTACGCATTGCAGGGGAATCCCTGAACCAGAGCAGCCTGGACATCAGGCTGCAGATCCTGAGGATGGCAGAGCCCAGCATCTTTGGCTGGCTGGACAGAAGAGACATCATTCATGGCCCCAGGGACAAACTGTGCTACTGTGGTGTACTGAGAAAAGGGTCAGAGGAAGAATCGCTTTCTACCTCCCCAAGTGAATGATGCAAAGTGCAGTGAAGAAAAAAAAAGATCCCACTCCAAATGCCCTCTAACTTTCTCGTGAGAGACACCACACTTTTACACAGGGAGGTGTAGTTTCAAAGACACTCATACTGGGATAAGAATCAGATTTTCTAATCCTTGAGTCACTGGGTTAAAGAAGTGTGACATGACTAGAATATGTCTTCAGGCTATTTATTTTTTTCACCCCAAGCCTCTTCTACAGTTTTACGCAAAAGTGGGAATAACTAAAACACTAAAAACGTTACCCAACTCTATTGATTAAATTGCAAGACAAAACCGAATTGCAAAGATAAAACCAAAGTCGTCATCATCCAGTAAAGTTAAAAATCCCAGTGAAGTTGTTAAGCAACAGCTTTTTTTTTTTTTTTTTCTTTTTGTTACGGCATGGGACAGAGGCACCCTATTGCCATCAGCAATGCTGAAGGTATTACATATGAAAACCAGGATAACTGTAAAGCTTATTGTGAGCTAAAACAACATGGCAGCAAATGAATTCAGCCTCTCTCTTAGACTGCCAGCACTCTGTCATTTGGCAAACTTCTGAGAAGACGCGAATATTTGTTTTTCTAAATCTCAGACAGCTTTGGGTTTGCAAAGCTACATAAACAAATGAATTACATGAAATCCGTGACTGACCTACAAATCCCACCCTGCCTATTTCTCTTTTCACTTCCCCTTCTGGCAGTTCAAATTCAGGAGACATCAGTCTGTTACTAGAGCAGATTTATGTGGCTGGAACATTTACCTTGAGGCCAAATGTTAGCTCTAATAACTATTTTTTATTCCCATCCAAAAGAATGTTTACTGGCCAATGCTGAGCAACAGAAGGATACAGCAGGCTCATTTTTTCTTCTTGTTTTAAACCTTAGGGTAGAAAGGATATCAAACCTCAAAATATATTTTTTTATCTAAGTGGAAGTATAACAGAGATTCACACCCACCTGTGAACTTTTTTTTAATATTCTTTCCATATCAAAGATGTTCTGTGAGCTTTTGCTGTTGAACATGACAGTCTCTAATCTCAACATTCGATCTCTGTACTTTTCTTTCTTTTGAAATGATGTTTTTCATCAACAGCCTGAAAATTTGCTGTTTGTGTCCCCTTTTTCAATTATTTTACTGTCAGCTGCTGGTTCTGCAACTTTGTCAGTAACTGATATGCACTAAGAAATTTTGAGTGAGATAGAGAAAGAAAGAGAGAAAGAAAGAAAGAGAGAGAGAGAGAAAAAATAACATGAAGGACTTTGTTTGAAGATAATCTGAAGGACTTTGTTGGCTTCATCTGTTCAGTTGTCCCTGAGCTGAAGTGTTAGGTATCTCCTTTGGGAACATGTAACATTAAATATTCATGGCTATCCAATTCTGAATCCATAATATTGAATATTCATATTGGAAACATAATCCCAAGAGCTATTCTTACCATATAAAGGAACAGAAACATAGCTGTAAAACTAAAGTATGCTTTAAGCTGCAATATTTCATATACACTTAATTAGAACGGGCATACTAAGGCTTATTAAACATAAACATTTAAAGGCTCAGATTTGGCCCCAATGCAAATTCCTCTCTCCTGAGTTTAGAATTAATTTGTGGTTTCTTTTAACAAAAATTAGAAGGAAAACTTGCTTTCTGATGAGACAGGATGATACTTGTTTTAGTTTTAGAGTTTTGTAACCAAGAAAATGATTGTAGTAGTCACTTCATCATAACACTTGGCACTTCAATACCTTCTTGTTTGATTTTGAAGAGCCCAAGCAAAGACAATGTCAGTGTGTTCAGCACACGTTCCTCCTGGAAGTTTTTACAGATGTTTGAGTTGTACGTTGTATCTCCATGTGCCAGCCTGGGTCCTGACAGCTCCAAGGGAATTCATCATGCAAGAGGCCAAGCTGCCTAACACTGCTGCTTTCCCTCAAATGGAGGTAATTTAAGTTACCATCAAACAATCACACATTTTCTGATAGACTAGGAGAGGATGTTTTTGTAGGGGAACAGGCAGGAAGGATGAGTAAGCTGTGGGCATGATGCCCCTGAACTACCCTTGCCTGCTTCAGGTCTGTGACTGCCCATACCCTGCTGGTGGCAAGGTTGTACCTCCTTCAGGCTCCCTTTGGTGGGCTCTCTTTCTGTGTTGACCTTGTCACATCTAAGCATGATAGAGAATTTTTCTAACATTCCCCATCCAAGGTTTCTCCTCCTGTCCTCCCCTTTCCTTCCCAATAGCCTTTCCAGCATGGCTTGGATTAGTCTTAAGTTCTTGCGGTTTCTTGTTTCAGATTTTGGTCTGCTCATTTGTCATCCTGATCCTGTTTCTTCTCTAGAATGACAGCACACAGGATCACCTCTCTGGATAAGATTATATTAGTGCTTCACTGTCGAATTGCCAATAATGAGTCCCTGCCAATTTTATATTCCAAAATTCCCCAAACAGCAATTTAATTACATTATTTTGGATACAGCACCATAGCAGCTGCATTCATTTGATGAGGGTTCATTATGGTTTATGGTGAAAACAATGGCAAATTAGCTCTGATGTGTTTTGGAATTTGCTCTTTATTTAGTTTAGAAGAGCTCTGTTTTAGTGAGCACTATTCCCAAGCCCATTTGATTTCACAGTCTGTGAGAAAATGGGAAGAATCAGACGGGAGTTTTTAAAAATCAGACAATTACACCTGTTGTAATTCAGCTATTGAGGTCCTGCTGCTTTGTGGTTAAAAGGGAATTATCAGAGAGATCCATTTCATTATATTTTAAGGACTATTTAAAAATTTGGATGTTTAAATCAAAATAAATACATAAATAACAAATCTCAGCTTTGTCCATATTTTCCATGGATAGGCTTTTCCCAAAACAGAATAGATTATATGCCTAGTAGAAAGTTATTTGGGGTTCTCAAGGAAATCTAAAGCATACAACCTCTGTGACTGCTTCCACACTCAAACTTTAAGCCAGATTTGTAAAATATTTTTTCAAAATTTTGACACTTTCTGGAGGACATACAGTAAGTTCTAAGCAGGGGGTGACACCAGGGGGTGACACCAGGGAGTGACAAAGAAAACCAATCATAGGGCAAAATTCACAGAATAGGGATAAAAACCTCCAAAGATCAAATATGTTCTCATACCACTACTTCCAACAAAAGCCACAGCTCCACATCTACGTTAGAATGTTTTGCCAGAGCATTAACATCACATGAGGGCCCCAGCTTCAACAGGGCATTTTTGTACAAAAAAAAACAAAAAAAAACCTTTGTATATATATTGTTATAACACCGTTTTTGTACCTCTGTACTTTAGTTTGCTTTGTTTATCAATAGAGTTGTTTTTATTGGCAAAAACACTTTTGGTCACTTATTCACACATGGAAAAAGAAAGCTTTCTTTTTTCAGATTTCTTCAAATTCTGAAAGATTTATTCAAGCTCAGTAGTCACATCTATATATCTTAACAGAAGTCTGTCGTAATAAAGAGAATGACTCTTAGCCGAGCTAGACATAGAGAAGTTGCTATATCCCTATTTCACATACAATTAAGGGCTAGAGATGGAATTGCTCCTCCTTGCTTAGGATATTATTTAAAGTTCATTCAATTACTTTCTTCCCTGTCCTACTCTGGAAGGTCCTCATCTTTACTTTGTGCCAGAACTAGAGCACATCTGACTCAGTCATTTCAACTTGCTAAATGTCGAGAAAATTATTCACTAGCTACACAGAGTGGTTTTATACTAACCTTGAGAGCTGGTGTAGCTCAGGGCAGGATTAGACAGGCATGACACCAATGCCAAAGAGGAGGCAGGGATGCTACATGACAGGAGGAAGAAAAGGTAGGACCCACAGAAACCAGCCATTAATTGATTTGGCTGCTTGGAAATTGTATTTTAGGCACCTGACTTGTGCCTATGGTATTAACATGTAGTCCAGCAGTCTACATAGAGTACACTTATTTGGTCAGTGAAGATGGCTGGATGCCTAAAGACAGAGAAGATGGAGTAGACTGACTGGTCCCACCCCATTTAGGCCTGTGCTATTGCATTACCAGGACTGCTCACTGAAAGAATTTAGGATTCTGCAGGTGTGCCTGCGGCCAGAATGTGGTCTATACTGTAAACATAATATAAAGCAAAAGAAGCAACAGGACCAAGCTTTTAAGACTTAACAGGAGGAGGCCCTTTACTCATACTTCCTAGCTCTTACTGCTCCACAGCACTTAGAAACCATTACACAAATTCCAACTCTTAAACAATACTGAAATGACTTATACAATATATGAGAACAAAAAAGCAGAGCTTTAGGAAAATTCTCTTTTACCCAGCATGCACAGGTTAAAATGGCTTCGAAGCTATGACTAAGTCCTTAGCTACACTCCAGGGTTTCTGAAAGACTTTCTCCATGAATTTTTATCACAGAAATAATGACTCAGAGAGAGCAGCCCTGATAGAGGCAGCTTCCAAGATCGGATATTTACCTGACCTTGCAGACCTCCTCAGGAAGGAAATGATTTCCTCCAAGGAAAACATGTGACAGCACATTCACAGCCTGTTTTTCAAACAGGAGTAATCCAACAAGAAACTCCTGTCTTGAACCTCAGAGTGAATTGGGGTGCTTAGCATGGTTAAAGGATATCAGAAAAAAATGTGAAAAATAAGCATCTTCCCTTTTACTTTTATTTTCTGCCTTGGAGTGACAGTTTCATCACTAACTATAAACACAATCATTACAAAATAAGCCCTCCCACATCTGCATCTGTAACTTGTGACAATAATTTACCTGCAATCCAACAATTTTCTTGTTGATTTTACCCCTATACAGCAAACACTCAGTTTTACAAACAATAGAGGTAACAATTAGTCTAAAAGTTTCCTTAAGTTACTAAAACATGTTTTGATTTTGTGCATATCTAAAACCTTGACTGACTTCAGCAGTGCTGAAATTAAGCACTCTGAGATTTAAGAGCAGAACTCCAAATTGTTTTTGTTTGCTTAGATTTTATTGTTTGTTTGTTTTCCTATATGGTAGCAGTGATATATTTGGCAGACAAATTACACTGCTTTCAAATGAGAATGTGCAAATTGATTTAGACAGAGCAAGAACCCATTTAAGACTGCTAAAAAATCAGTCTACATTTAAATGTTTTTCAGGCATTCAAAAATGTCTTACTATTTTATCACGCTCATGTTCTTCCCTTACTCTCTTACAAAGTCTCTTTCAACAAAAGACATAAAAAGAAAGTTACTAATCTAAAGAGGTGGTATTACTTACAAGTAATTCACTGTATGTTCAGACAAAGGTTTTCCGTTCTTGTAAATACTGACAATGCTGAATTTAACTGAGTAAATTAAAGACAGAAAAACATTCCTCTGATAATGTTTCTTACACACAAAAAAGATAAAATAACTCATTAACATCCTGCCTGAATAAGAACTTCAGTGCATCAGAATTTCAGGAGAGCTAAACCAGTGTCTACAAAGTTACTCTGAAAAGAAAGCTAATTCAGCACAATGAAAGACGGCATGAAAACACAAAAAGGCATCATGGCTGCTGCTCTAATTGGTGGATCTGAATGGAAAGGTCACTTTTTCCTCAACAGTGATCATAAGAAATGCTCAAAAGAGGGTGAAAACATTACTGTGCTTCTAATATAATGTCCCTTCCCCCCCAAAGCTGAAGCATATTTTTGAAGTTGAAAGGTGAAATCAAATGCAGGGGAGAGAACAACGTCTGCCCTTACTTAAGCACATGAAAGAAAAGATTGCATCATCGTAGAAGTTCACCCAAAGTTTGCATAACCTCACCAGGCATCTTGAGTGGGTCCTTCTGTTCAATGGACACCTATAGCTCCTTGGGATAAAAAAGCGCCTCAATGCAGGGGCTCCCTCACATGGCAGAGTTTTCAATTCACAGATTAACCCTCAGTGCTGGTCTTCCAACAGAAGCACTTCACCACAGAAAGGCAAATGCAGCTCCATCCCACTAAGTGGAAGCACACCTTGTGTGCTGGGAAAGACCCAGTGCTGGTACGGCCATCCAGGAGTGCCCCCTGCCCAAGCAGCCCAGCGCGATGGGGAAGCAGGAATTATAGGAAAGACCATACAATGTCCAGAAGGACCATGACTACTGGAAAAACACAGGGTCTTTCTCTCCCAAGCATTCACCCCTGCCAATCTCATGTACATCTGCAAATACATTTTTCCGCTTTTATAGTTTACAGAATATGGTCGGGTTTGGTATATTAGAAAAGGCACTGAACATTTTTTTGGCTTGACTAATCTTGATGTCTTCTTAATTGATGAGGTCAGTTAAATATGATTTGTATCATTTTAACAGTTCCTTCTGTTATACCTCTGAAGGGATTTCTTGCATGTATGTGCTTAGACTCTTTGGGTTATGGATATATTTTAAATATCTGTTTAGTTGAACTGTCATCCATATACTGATCAATATCTTTTCTGATCTTTTAGTAAATTATTAATAAGATAAATATTGCTTGGATTCAGTTTGAAGAGACTTATATTTCCCATACATTGCTGGCTTAATCTGGAGATAAAATTTGCACACACTGCCATTAACCACAGCCCACCAAGTCTGTTTAATGCTTCTACCACGAGACACATCTGTTGTAAACAGCTGACTGTCTTTAATCTCTTGAAAAGTTTGACTGCGTCACAGTAAATAAGAGAATGTGGGCATACAGCCTCAGATTTTAAAATTGCTAGCGTGGCTTCAGCGATGAGTTTCAGCGAGGAGGCTGCTGTAATGCAGGAGCCAGCAACAACTTCCAGTCTATTGTACACCAAAGCAGTGGTTATCCTACCAGGGCACACCACCATTCCCAAAAGCAGAAGAAAATTAATCCATACAATTAATATATCTACGTGGGTTCACCCACAGCTTGTGAGTGCACAGTAGCTGACAGTAAGAAATTATCTGTGTAGTATAGCCCTAAGAAGAAAGGTGGTGAAAAGGACCCTTTGTACTTTTTAGCATTTTGAGAAAAGACTATACATTTTATTCCTACTTATTGTAATTTATATGAACTTTCGCATATGTCACATAAAAGATCTCTTCTTCTTGTACTACTTTTTCATTTTCATTTTATTGAGAATTTCCTTTGAAAAATGAATGTGATAGCAAAATCAGAATTTCATTAAGAAATAAAAGCCGAAACACTTATGACATAAAAGAGAAAACACTACAGACCAAACCTAGAATTTAATTAACTTGGAATGTCTCACATTTCAGTTCTTTTTTTCAAATTTAAGGAGTGTAAATTTTCGGTCAATAGAGTACTATTTTGTAGTGTTATTACAGTATACTATCTTTAGTTTGAACATCACAATTAAGCAATGGGAGTATATCTACTTTGTTACTAGGCTGGCACAGAAGGCAGGACATGCAGTTGCACTGGAACTTCCCCTAAATTATGTGCATGAGAATGCAGACCTTTCAGCACAGTGAAAACGTGAGGTTACTATATTTCACACCAGAATCATTACAAGAAATCAAAAAGTAGTGCCCCTTTTGACTAGTGGAACTAATCAATATTTATTATTATTATTGTCATTATTTATTTAAACTTACCCATTATATGATGCCAGGATGTAGCCTGAATATTACTGATACCATATGACTTTTCTAATTTGCTAATTTACTAATTATGCTTCTTCAAGCATGGAATGCATCTCTTCATGTATTTGTGGAAAATTTTATATTCTGGACTTAATTTTGAATGGAACCTTTGTGAATTGCCATGGTAAAAATAGATAAAATTATTTCCATACTTTACAGATACGTTTGGCAGAGATGTTAGTACAGTGGAATACCATCTATTCCAAAATCAAAAAAGCCCACAGAAATTTCCTTTTCTTTCCTTCCTTCTCTATCTCTCTCTTTTTTATTATTCCACCAAAATATCCTTGCCATTTCAACTTTCAAACATTTGCTTTTTGTAGCCAGTGTTCAGTGTGTCACAAAGAGGCTATGGATGAGGCATCTGTGATAATTTAGAAGATCATTCTCAATATCAAAACTAATTAAATAGGGAAATTGCAAAAGGAAAAAGCTGTAGCCGTGCCTAGCCGTAGGCACTCCAGTTACATCTCTCATCTGTACTGAATTTGATCCCTCTCATACTGCAAAATATAATTAAAAGATCATATTGCTACTTCGTGCTATTCTGACACTGTAAGGAAGTTAAAATTAAAAATTTAAAATGACTAGACTGAAACTACATTTTACCAGGAAATTTTCATTTCTCTAAAAATGCAGATAGTGTAAGCATGAAAAAAAACCACATCATACCTTCCTTTCAAAGTCAAATTGATGAACATGCATTCATAAAAACACCCAAATAACCCTAAAATGTTGGAAGTGCATTATTGTCATACTCCAGATGGATAGTGAAATATTTCTACATAACCATACTCCTGACTATGGATATTTCTTGTCCCCCCATTTTTTTTTTTTCCTTTCTAGTTTTCAGCTCTCAGAATCTCAAGGAGCTGTTTCAGAGGAAGTAAGGCATAGGCAGAAAACACAGGTGTTAGCAGGTGGCAAATAATTTTCTAAATATTGCAGTGCAATCCCAGCTATGACAAAATCTCCCATCTTGGCAGCTGAGAACAGGTCTGTAAGCTCTGATGTAGGGGATCTGAAAAGTTCAGAGGCAATGCAGAGATCCAGTCTCTTGAGAAATTTGTCTGAGGCATTAAAACAACATGAACATGCCCCCTTTTACAGTCATAACTGGGATATTGCACAAGGCCAACACCCCACACAAAGGAGGAAATTCATAAAAAAAATTATACTTCCACTTCAGCCTGCAGAACTTTCAAAAGAGAAGACTGTCATAAAAAGCAATCCTGCTGGCACCATAAGGCATCAGGAACACCAATGTTATATTACTTATTTATTAGCTACCCAACACGTTCTATACATTTTACTGACAGGTATGAAGACAATGTGGTTCCATTTAAGTGTTCGTACTTAGGTAAGAATTGCTTAAGTAAGCATATATAGAAGTTCCAGGAATAGCTCGGTAGCTCAGTATTGTCATACTATGATAAAATCATTTACTTTTCCATTTTCTTTGTTCCTTCATCATTTTCACTGACTTTAGACAACTGGAAGAACAGAGAAGGCTCTATCTGATTCAAGAGAGTGCATTTTAAATGAGAGGTGAAAGCTGTAAAGGACAGAAGTCCCCTCATGTCCTCAGTGTGGGTGCTCACTGTTGGTATCAACAGCTTCCTTCCCAGCCCAGCAAAAGAAAAGGCTTCCTATGTGGAGGGTCAAGGGAAGACAAGGGGATAGGGGACTGGATGGCTGGTTTGGGGGAGAGGTGAGGGAGAGAGGGAACACAAAGTCTTGCCATACACATCAGGCTCTGAGGCCAAAGCAACCCACCACAGCTTTGCAGTTTGTGACCTGGGAGAGCTTCTCTGTCCCTGGACTATTCAGGCTTTTTGAACTAGGTAGGCACTATACCTTACTGGCTATGAACCACTATGTGTGGGCTCACATGCGTGTGAACAATTTTATATTTTAATGTGTGTTGAAGACACACACAGATACTATCATTTGGTTAGGAAGGGCACATTTTGCTGAAAAAATATAGGACCAAAGAATATCTTGATAGATGTTTGTAAAGACTGAAATACAAAGTAATGTACTGGGATCATTGCTGGATTTGTGTTTTAAGATCAGAGAATACAGAAAAAAATATAATAGGCAATGAAAAACGTTTAACATAAAATGAAGAATTGAAATGCTTTAATCATGCTCCTATGATTGTATGTCATTACAGGGCAGAATTAAAGTAATTTAAATTTCTCTTCATGTAGTAATTTAACATGTTAAATTAAACCTTGAGAGAAATCTGAATATTGAGTGTTCTGTAGTGCTAGTTTGGGAGATATTTACATCCATTTTGTTGTTGCTGTTGTTTTTTCCTATTTAAAGCATACTACAAACAACCTTAACGTTTATCTGAAAATGTATTTGCTATCACTTTTTTTTTTAAATATTTGCATTAAAATAAGGTTACACCTTAAAATAAATTCAGAATATACATACTTCATGTACTGACATACATATTCATACACTTGCACATACCTCTCACTGCAGCCAGAGTGAGCTTTAGCCTACTGTCTATGGCAAGTTCTCCTAACCACACCCCCTCAGTGAGCTTTATAATTCCCCAATAAAGCAATAAAAGAACTAGTTTTCTCATTCTATTTAACAATTTTAAGAAAATGTACTGTTATTCTAAAAAATATAGAGTTCTTTCTCTGAAAGGTCACCTTGTTTGTAACTTCTCCCATTACCTATCCTATCTTTGTTACTTCATTAGGCAAGCTCTACCTTTCCTGCACAAAGGGTCAACCTGTGCCCAACTCTAAATGTTTTAAGAGAGTTAGTTATTTGTCCTTAACCTCATCTATTTGCTTCATTTCCATTTTTATTGCTTTATTGTTTGCTGTTTAAACACAGATTCTCATTCTGAAGAGGCATTTGTCATTCATTACATTCCAACACCACCTCTCGATCATTGTATTATCTCTAAAAACGCACGAGCAGCAAAGGGACAGTCAGGAGGTCATTACAATAAGCAAATTAAGAGCTAGAACAGGGACTTGAAGTCCATTAGTGGAACATTTTGGATCAGATCCATGGAAAATTATGAAAATATATTTTACTTAACATCTAGTCTACCTTCCCTGGAAATCCGAATCATGAAAACAAAGAAAATAATGCAGTACTAGTTACAATTACATTTAATTATCTTCTTCTTCCTGTATATATTATGCCTTCAACACTATCATTTCCACTAAAAATTGAAGGTAATATGTTATAAACAAATATTTGTGAAAGACATGCCAACTGGTAAATTTGTGAAAGCTCTTGAAAACTGTAGCTTATATTATTTAAAATATATTCAGTAAATAAAAACAATCTCATAGAACTTTATTTATAGCTATTGTTAAGTAATAGATCATAATCCACAGTCATAAATACCAGAATCTCCAAACTAGGCTAAAACATTCTAAAACTTACCAAAACAACAAACAAACAAACAAAGGAAAACACAGTCCACTGCTAATGTTGTTATGACTCTATTGACATTTACTTATTCTTTTAAATTCCACCAAAGACATATCAGATGGTGCAAACACACCCACCTGAGATAAAACTAGAGTATGTTCTAAAGTCTGCCTTAAAATTTACACATTAATATAATAAGTGTTGCTAGAAAGCCTTTGTAATAAAATAGTATGTTCCTACATCTGTCATCTTCTACGTAACAAGTTAGTATTTTGGATATTTGCAAATATTAAAGCACAGAGAGTTAACTATACTTTTGCATGTTTCTGTGTTAAGTAATATCAGATAATATTCCTTACTAATATATATATATGACCATTCCTCTTTTTCATTTCATAACAAATACAATGAAATATGTGTCAAGCAGTATCTAATCTAATAATAATATAAAGCTGTATCTAATTTAATAACAATGAAAGTTCAGGAGTTCACATTTTTTCAGGTTGGTTATAGTGGTTTGTGTATATGCTAAAGTTGCCTAGCTGTCACTGTAGAAAGTATTTGTCTACATTTTGAAATTATTAAGTATGGAAAAGTGCCACTTATCTAAATGTTTAATAATGCATATCACTATAACACTGAAATACTATCATATTTCATATCAGTTGATTTATGCATTTATTTTTTTTTTTTTTACTGTTAATTGCTTCCAATAAATAGGAAGTTAGTAAAAATTTAAGGGTATACAGGCAAACTATAGATTCATATGAGAAAAAAATGCTACTAAAAAGTTATATTCATGGAGTTTTAAACATAAATACCAAGAAAAACAACTAAGGTGTAGTTAATATACACATGATCAAATATATTTTTAATGACCTACCTATATGTGAAAATTTATATTTACTTAAAATATCAGCATACGTATATTTATACAATTACACAATTCTAGATATTAATTGCTAAAAATTATGTGTATTTCTGTGCTATCCAAACACATCTACACATACATACATACAAACATATATAGTATTGCCATGTTATTGTACTAATGCAAGCCCTATAAATATTCATATAAAATTGATAAAATGTATATAGACATATTTACATGTGTTTACATAATGTATTTATATATAAGTACAGGAACCAATATTCCTGTATTGCCAACCAAACTGTTTGTTTGAGAACAGGCTTAGAATTGTTAGGTTCTCACAGTATCATAATATATCAATTAATGATCAAGCTGCAAATACAAAATATCACAAAGAAGTAATAGTTGGAAATCTTCCCACATATTTTGCCAGTATCTCTGCAAAGACATTTAAATATGAGAAGTTTGTATCTCAGAATATCAGGGAAGCAAATATATTTTTGTACTCTATTTGTAGAAGCTGTGGACCTGACAAAATCTCTTACCTTTGCACCACCAAGGTAGGTTTATAAGAGTTGAATGCAATTCTCCTTATGTGGAAACAGCTTATGGCTGCTTCCCACCAAAAAATATTTGTGAGTAATTGGATTGACACATCACTGAAAACTGAATCCTTGCATCCTGAATAAAGAAGTGCAGAAAAAATAGATGTCTATGGATTCTGCCACTCAAATGAAATAAAAAACGTACAAACAAGAAGCTCCCCTTTGTTTCTGGAATTCCGGACTGACATTCAGATGACTGCCCTGCCTTCATAAACGTGTCCAATACACAACTGTGCTAATAAGGTTCAAACAAAAACACGGAGAACCACTGCTAACCTCTAACAGTCTGATTTAACAAAAGATCTCTCTTGATTAAGCAGCAAGGAAATAATTTCAAAATTAATTTTTGGCAGGGTTATACATGTCAATGGCCGTATTCACAGTAAATACGAAGAGGATTAAAATAGTTGGTTTCAATGGAGTTAAGCAGGTTTTATACCACTTTAAAATATGGTTTATTCTTTATCTTCCTCTTTTGTCACATCTCACCATGGCTCTTTGGCTAAAATTAAATGGGCGTTATCTTTCCATCCTCACCCACCAACGTCTCCCCCAAATATTCTTCCTTCTTCCAAAACAATTTTATATTTTAATTTTGCTTATAATTTTCCTGAGTATAAATACATCTATAGGACAACAGTAATTTTCATTAATTTTCTCTAAAAATAATGAGTGCACTTTTTAATTGTGTTTTCCTTGCCATCGCAACAAGACAAAAAACAAAGAATCAACATCAAAAATAATTAGACAATAATATTTTCTTTGTGATAGTATAGTGGAGTAGACATCAGCATTTGAATTTTCTATTTTTAAAGCTCTCATTGCTTATGTAGCTAAAATTTATTTCTAACTTTTACCACAATAATGACTACCACCTCATAAAGTCAGCGTACCACTGGAATGTCTCCTATTCTCTCTTTTTGTCACGGTTTATGAGGTTTCTATTTTTAAGGCATCTGTGTTTATGACCTTTTTTTTAAAAAAAAAAATGAAATTGTCTATAAACACTAAAATAATTATACACGCATAGTTGTACTGTAAGGTCTTGGTAACTAAGAAAGAAGTGGTTCTGGAATAAGTGCCCTCATCCCCCTCCACCCACAGTAAAAGTTCATTAAGAAAAGCACCTCTCAGGGCTGGAGCCATAGCTGCCAAAGGAAAACACTTTCTCATTTTCAAATGTCCACAATTGTGATTACACTGACTGTTAAACATGCTTTAACATAGTCTTCTCTGCTGGACAAGTGTACAGAACTCCTAATTAAAGGGTTTCATTTTTGCCACAAAAGGAGCTAGATTGCAATGGCATCTTTTGTCCTACGCTTAATGAAGGGTGAGATATAGTTTAAATAATTAGTAACACTGCTGGAAGAGAATGTGAGTAATTAGCATAGCTTGACACCCAGAGCTACACTAGTTGCTGTTGTTAGCATCAACAATGTGTTGATTTAAAAAAAGAAAATTGCAAGAAAAGAAAATGTCATTTGAAGCGGTTTGGGTTTTCTTTTTTTAAAGATACAATTAACCAACCATTTTTGAATGAATCCACTACACTATTGACTACTGCTTGCTCATTCTTTCAGAATTTCCTTTTTAAATTTTGGTAACCCATCTATCAACCAAACAGACCCATGTATTTAAAACCCACAGCAGCAATATAATGAGCAACAACCTGTTTTTCAGAGGGGAATTTTCTGGTCTGCTTTTTTCTGATCTACTTGCACATTGCATTTGCCAATGGCATCTGCGCATTATTGGTAGGTTAACAAAGACTATCTGCAAACTTGAACCAAATACTTTCATTAGCAGCTATCCCTGGGCTCAGGGTATAAATGTGTTGAAACCAGTGGCAAAATTGGCATGACTGGTGTAATTGCTGGGAATGGCAAAGTGAAATAGGCTGCCTCATAACAAAAAGGTTAGTAACTGGATTTCACGTAGGCTAATAATTTTCTGTGTAAACTGATTCTAGATAAACTAGAATCCAAGTCTCAAAAAATTCTATGGACATTATAAAGAATTATAGGAATTGCCACTGTAAGGAAAGAGTTATTTGAACCAGGCCTACTCTAACCATTAAATTAGTACTCAGATTATTCTTGAATGAGGCTGGCAGAAAGTACTCTATCAGGCTTCTGCCAAATTAGCTAAGCTGAATAATATTTAATGTGAATGTTGCTTGTCTGTGTGAGATACCCATCCAGAGTTTGCTTAGGCATCTTTGCACAGCAAAAGCATAGATCATGCAAAAACACCCTAATTTTTTTCTCAACCATCTGCAATATTAAGCCAAAGATCTCAAAAGAAGATACATGCCTTTTAAACTTCTCTTTCAAGACTAGTCATATCTAAGTACATCAGCACTAAGAAATTTTTCTTTAATGTTTATTGACATCCTCAAAAATGTTCTTATCCAGTATTTAATTTTGAAGGTACTTCACGTTAAGTATCACATTTCTACTCATATCAAGTTGATAAAAAATACAGTTGTTCAGTCACTACTAGCTTACTAAATAGAAGCACCTGGTAAGCATGTAAACCTGTTGGATTATTGAAAAGCATTGTAGGTCCATGCCCCTTCTATTCACGTTTATAGTCCATGTTCCATTTTACTAATGGCTAAACTCTTAATTGTTAAAGAAAAAACAAACCTGCCTAAAGGAAACAGAAAGCAGAAATAACAACTCCTTATTGAATAAAAAAGTCTTTAAGAGATGAAAAGAAGCTAACAGGTCCAAGTGAAAAAGTATTTTTCATTATATTAATGTAATTGTAGAATATGATCTGCATGCTTGCACATGCATAGAGGTACGAAAAACATGTGCTATGTGTAGGCAAAACTTACTGCACTCACATAAAATTGTCATAGATGTGTGCAGCCTCATGTTTTTATCTGAAGGTACTTAAGAAAAGCCTACCTGTTAGTTAAACCTATTAATATAGTTTCTTTTCACATCTCTGAAATTCTGTGTGAGAAAGCTGGCAGATAATCTTTGCCCTCCACACTTGTGACTTCTCAGTTGCAGTCCATAGGTCAAAAATCCCCTCAAAACATAGGCAGGCAGGCACACACAGACCAGCCTGAGGGAATGGGGAATGGCAGCTTGGGGTTTTAAATTGATTCCTTTGCTCTGTTGCAGCACCTGAATTGACATGATGGGTCAGGGGCTGCTTGACTTGGCCTCAGCAGGAGTCTGAGGAGCCATCCTGCTGCCCCTGGTGAGGATGTCCCACACGAGCCAGGGACTGCCAGAGTCGCCTGGGTGCCAGGTGGATGAACTGCCGTGCCAGTGGGGATGGGGAGCTCGCATAACCATGGAAATTGCTACAAGGAGCTGAGGGAGAATTTTGATTTTCTTTCCTGTGAGGCAGCACAGGAAGAGCAAGGCTGGCATTCAGACCCCCTGGGCTGGTCAGGCAGCTGCAGCCCCTGAAGCCAGCGCATGTAAATGCATCTCCTGCTAGCAGTGATGCAAAGAGCTTTCCACGATGAAAATAACTCAATGAAAAATAATCAAGAGCAGAGTGTATGTGAAGAAAGCCTGACATTTCCATCAGTGCCTGTGTATGTGCAGTCAACATGAAAACCCTGCTAGACGACTTGAGTGAAGATGTAGGCAGATAAGCAAATTCACCCCAGCAGTAGTCACACTGTATGTTCCTTATGATAGCTATAGAGAAATCAAAGCACAACTGAGAAATCTGTCTTTAAGGGAAAATCTGACACCTTTTCAATGTTGATGAGCACATATAGATCTGTATATGTATCTAATCTGGTGACAGACCACACACCTGCTGTTACCAGCCCCTGCCCAAAGGAGGAAATGCAACACCCATCTGAAGGACACTTTCCTTCCCGACCACGCGCCGTGGGGTGCAGAGGCTGGTAGGTATCACTAACCTTTAACTTGTCATAGCGCTCGCTTAAAGCTGCCACCTGATGGTCACGGTGCCGTCCGACCAGCTTGCACAAAGCACAGATCAGCTGGTCATCAGTCACGCAGTACATGTTAACCTTCTCGTCCTCGTGCTCCAAGCACATTAATCCCCTGATGTGCGAGTCCGGGATGGGCTCGATCAGCCGGTGGCCAGTGAAGGGCTTCTTGTTGGGGTGAGTGGCTTTCAGACACTCCTCGCAGTAGGAGACCTCACAGGTAACGCAGGTCTTCACCGCCTCCTGGGCAGGGTCCTGGTCGCAGAACTGGCAGAGGACCTTCTCGCAGGACGACATGCTGTTGCTGTCGAAAGCCCGCTCCCGGCGGGTCTCACTGGGGGAGTTGGGCCCGCTCACCGAGGCTTTCTGAAACCGGTCGATGATGTTCTGCAGGGTGACGTTGCGCTTGAGCCCCTCTAAGCCACGCTGGCTGAGGGTGATGACATAGCGGCAGGTGGGGCACTGGAAGGCGGTGATAGACTCCACCGGCTCGTTGGTGGCGCAGTGGGAGACGAGGATGCGGTGTGCGCAGTTGAAGCAGAGGCTGTGAGCGCAGGGCAGCAGCAGCGGGTCTTCAAACAGCTCCAGACAGATAGGGCAGGTCAGTTCCGACTCCAGTGTTTCCATCTTCAGGCAAAGCTTTCCTGTGGTGTCAGCGAAATCCAGGGAAGCTGATCAGCTATCTGGAAACACACGTAAAATTCGATTAGGCGAGAGAGAACATGAGGGGTCAGCCGTGGGGGGTTGTCAGCTTTTGCTGCGGCTCCTGGTGCTATCAATCCACAATACCAGGAGGGAGAGAGATCTAAAGTTTTGAAACTGCATATGCACACATCAAGGTATTTAAAACTAGACTTTTTTTTTTTTTCCTTTCCCTCCTTTCTCTCTGTTCACTTAAGAATGCAAACCAAAAACCCGTTCTTAATTGCTTTTGCGTTCTCTTTCTTGCTCATATGATTGAGGAAAATGGATGTTTCTGTGCATTGCTAAAAATACAAAATGATGACCTTTAAATAGCCTATTACAGTGAAATCAGATTTCTTCTGCAGATGCTGCTTTTGGCTTTGCTAATCTACTAGTAAAACTTTCTTAAGATCCCTCACTGTTATATAGCATTGTGCAAGATCAGTCCAGAGTATTATAGCTGATAACTTTAAATTTATTGTTGTTAATACAGTTCTCAGAGTTATTTTCTGAGACCGAAATTTTCATTTGCTATTACAGCAATAGCACAGCATTTAGAGTACACCTCATTGTTTACCTGTGCAAATATATACATTAATATGTACAGGGAATAATGTGTCAAGGAAAGCACATGATATTTTTACATCTTTTATGTATATATTGTATATTATGATATATATTAATATATTGCTCCTGTGTATTTCAAGATCATACGTACTGTATTTATACATAAAAATATGCACAAAAATATATCGCATTCATGTTTTTGGTAAATATCTCCAAAGGGCTCTATATTGTCCTAACTGAAATGCCCAAAGAGATTTAGATGAAACAAACGAAACTGCTACTAAACAGTAGTTTAGCCCAAATGTCTGATGATTCTAATCCACAAGAAGAGCCTCTAAAGAGGAAGACAATGAAATGTGTGATTTGCTCAGTGTTTTGTGTGTGTATGCACATGTGCTTTTGTGTCAGTATTCTTTATAGCTAAAACTCAGGAACTTAGTGCTTGCTCTAGTGGCCTTATTAATCATCTGAAGTGGATTAGGAATCCATGACTTTTAGATGGAAGGCATGGGATTTTCTAGACAAGGCAGTTGCACACCCCTCCCAGAGATCAACTGAAACTTCATTTTGCTTCCTTTTCTGCATTCAGCATTACAGAGTGAATTTGAAAGCGTCGCCCTACGCAGCTCTCCCTGCCGAAGCTCCCATCAGGGGCCTATCGCTGCTGCGAGCAGACAGGTCAGTGAAGCAGAAGCAAGAGCTATGGTTCACACTCACGGAGCTGTACCTCCTCACAGTACAATCTATTTAAGCTTTGTTGCTCATAACTGAAGACAGCTTCAGATGGCACAGCTGCATAGCCTTTACACTGTAAAGTCATTGTTCAGTTCTGTGAACCCTTGCCTCCTTCCCTGACCAGGAAAAAAGAGGGATGGACAAGAATCCCCCCAAACAAGTCTTGGTTCATTAAGGGTAAGGAGAGCTCAGGCTCATTAGCAGCCTTGGGAAACAAGCATGCTTGAACCTCCTGTACTTTGTTACAATTAGAGTGCGGAGTGCAGTGACAGTGTCAGGAATGCTACCTACAATGCCAATAGGAACCTCAGGAAAATGGGAGAGTTCAGCAGATGGGGGCAAGGTTCAGAGTGCCTGTCAGTATCCAGCCCTGCTTGCTCTGTGGGAAGAGCAGCAAAGGTATCTGTTCCAGAGGCATGCTTAGAAATTAGAATATTTTGCCTCTTGGCACAAATGCTCCCTTTTATTCTGCCAAGAAATCCAAGCATTTAAAAAAGGCACTGACCCCGTCAAAGAATTTGCTTTCCTGTATCTTCTGTGATGCTGATATTACTTAAAATGAAGTTCAGTTTGCCAAAGATTAATTCATTTTATAACTATCCATCAGCTGCCATAATTATATGGTGCATCTGGTCAAAATTAAAGGCCTGGCAATTTGATATAAGCAGGAAGATAGCTTCCCTTCTCTCTCCTCAGCCATAGCCACACAGCACAGAAAAGATGAAAGCATTTTCTACAGATGAAGAACAGTTTGTCTTTCCTCCTCTTCTCTCTTTGTATCACACTAGTCCCAGAAGATCAAAATCTCATTACATTTGTTTGAATCCCTTCCACACCACAACTGTATACCTCATCATCCGCTTATCCTGCAGGCTGAAAGCTGTACTGGAAACGGGAGAAGGGGATTTGGGGCTGGCAGCAGACAACGTTTTAAGGCGGCAAACAGGCAAACTAATCATTGCTCATCTCTTGTCTAGTGAAAACCTGCCAACCTCTCAGGTTTGCTTCTAAGGATTGTGTTGGGGATACGGGACTTTCTTGAATGCTCTGCTTTCTGTACAAAATCCTTCCCATTCCCTTGTGTGCCAAAATGTTTCATTCATTCAGTTTCCATCTCAAAGTAAATTTTTGTTTTAAACCAAAGTGTTTTCTATGTTACTTATCTAAAAAAGGGGTGAACAGATTAAACCAGCAGAAAATATTTGCATCACTGACTCATGGAAAGGTATTTGAATCATTGTCATGGCTCTATGTACACACCATCATACTAATCAATAACCAATTCTGATCTACCTGGCCTGACAGAGCGGTCACTTCTGAATAATGCTATTCAGTAAGAGCAAGGGTGCCAAAATCTAATCTTAGACTGTAAACTTCTTGGAACAGAAGCCAATAAAAGCCTGTCTTCCAAGGTAATCAAAGCTGAGCACACTGATAGAAACAAACAACAAAAAAAAGACTTTTCCCTCTTTTCTTTTGCAGCTGCCAATACGTCAAAACATGGTGCATCTGGGACTGAATAATGAATACGTTAAGAGGCACTGAAGAGGGGCTGCATTTTCTGGGTAATCCAATGATTGCTCTTTAATCAACTGATTTTCTGATTTGACTTTTAGGTTGGTGTCTGAAGTGCAATGTGCAGCTGATCCAGCTACAGAATTTTTCAAACACACCAGCCTTAAAGTCTCATATTTAGTAAATTTTTTTCTTGAGTGTGATAGAGAAATCATAGCAACAGTAAACTGGAAGATTAGGCAGACAGTTATAATGCATGGTTTATACATGCACATAGTTGTATTCCATAGTCAACATGGCCCATAAACAGAAAGCCACATAGACAGCCTCTAGGCACAGAAAGGAAAAGGAAAAAAAAAGAGTTCATAATTTCAGATTTGCAAAAATATGAAATTTCTGGCAGAAAATTATACTATTATCGAAGTGTCATTGGAATGAGAAGTATTGCTTTTCTAATGTTTAAAGAAAAGATATTAAAGTAAAAGTTATTGACAAAAGACAAGTGCTATTTAAAAATGAAAAATACACTTCAGTAACTTTGGAAGTGTGATATCTCCCTGGGACACAACAATTACTTCTGCATTATATGGTAAGCAATTAAGTCAATGAAATCTTGATCCCAGTGTAGTTCATGGTAAGACATCTACTAACCCTAGTGGAGTTAGCTTCTTTGAAGTACATTACTATTTTTGCAGGAGATATTAATGTTTTCAGTGGCACAGAAGAGCACACAAAGCTCTTCTGTACTAAAGAGACATAAGAAAAATGAAAACTAAATCTGAAATAGATAAATTTCAATATGTTAAGTGCCATCAGAGCTGAACAGATATAAAAATAATCTGTCAAACTGTTTCATAACTGAATACAATGTTATGCAGCAAAAAAAGCTATATTATATCTTCCGTTTGCTGTATACTTGTAGAATTACAGATCAGAGATACTACCAAAGTCAGTGGAAAACCGTTATCACTGATCGTAATGAGACCCAAAAAAATCGAAGTCTTAAAAATATACTTGCTGAGGAGGACATAAAATGTGCAGTTCATCACTCTTTAAAATGTTATCATCTATAGGAAAATATGGTGATTTGGTGGACCTGAAGTCAACCCATAGCTGACTGTAAGTTCAATCCTGATTTCTCATTGCTGGGGGTGTCAGCTTTATGAATGATCCTCGCACTTTAAATACAAAAATCAATATATAGAAGCAGCAGGACAAAAATATCAGAACATCTCTGTACAGGGAGATTTCCATGAACCAGAATGGTAAGCATTTTCTCATTGAAAGCAATGCCCTTCTATGTTCTGAAGAAATCACCTGCCTTTAGAAAAGTATTGCAAGCCACACTGCTACGTGAAGATGTTCTTACAGCAAATACCCATTTATGGCTAGAACTCTTTCTGCACTCAAATGACTACCAACAAATTGCAACTAATATCTAAAAAAATTATTTTGCCAACCTCCTTGTGAAAAAGGCAAGTAATCCAGCAGATCCTTGTGATCCAGCAGCAATAACACAGGATCTGGTGATGCTAAGATAAGAAGATACTTCGAGAAGGCGAACAGCAATCTTTAAAGTTCAACCCAGGTAGTACCTTTCATCTTATCTTGTCACGTTCAATGGCGGGGCAACTGATAACCTGTTGCAGGCTTTACTTTTATCTGTTTCTCATTGCTGTTAACCCAAAGATGTGACCAGCAGGTTGAGGGAGGTGACTATCCCCCTCTACTCTGCCTTTGTGAGGCCGCACCTGGAGTGCTGCATCCAGGTCTGGGGCCGCGAGCACAAGAAGAATGTGGACATGTTAGAATGAGTCCTGAGGAGGGACACAAAGTTGGTCAGAGGGCTGGAGCACCTCTACTATGATGAAAGGCTGAGAGAGCTGGTGATGTTCAACCTGAAGAAGAGAAGGCTCCAGGGTGACCTCATTGCGGATTTTCAGTACTTAAAAGGGGCTTATGAAAAAGATGGAGAACAACTTCTTGCTTGATCAGATAATGAAAGGACAGAGGGAATGGTTTTAAACTAAAAGAGGGAGATTTAGATTAGATGTCAGGAGGAAATTCTTCACTCAGAGGGTGGTGAGGCACTGAAACAGGTTGTCCAGAGAATCTGTGGATGTCCCATCCCTGGAGGTGTCCAAGACCAGGTTGGCTGGAGCTTTGAGCAACCTGATGTAGTGGGTGGCATCACTGCCTATGGCAGAGGGGTTGGAACTAGGTGAAGTAGGTCCCTTCCAACCCAAGCCGATCTATGATTCTACGAATGATCAGTAATATTGGTAATGATTTATATTTGTTCTACTAAGAAAGTAATGATAGTTTAATATTGCCAAAGAACTTTGTTGACCTTAACTCAGTACATTCAAGCTAAAACATGATATTTTAGAAGTGTTAACGTAATGTCTGAAGTAAAATGACTAAAATATAAAACTACACTTAAATATAAATGTTTCAAAAATTGCAGTATGGTGAGGTCACTTTTAGGCAGTAAAGCACTACAGAATTCTCCCTGTGCAGACAGGATGAATAAATCTCTAACTATTAGAATAAATTTAGCTGACAGTGTTTTAGCATGGCACATGTTGCCTCCTGCTCTAGTTGTGTCCCATCCATTTTTATTCCAGCTGTTTCTACAACCTTCAGAGAAGGTGAGAAGAAAAGCTACCAGGAGTGAAAGAAACAGCAGTGGAAGACATCTTAAGAATATTCACTTTCCACCCTTGCTCCTAGCAGGGAAGTCACAGCATGATTTAAAGCTGTTTCAGTGAACTTTAAAATTGTAGTGACCTCAGTGACACTGAGGGAGGAAACAGAGTTGTGTACCATTCTGCAAATCTGAAGCATCTTAGTAACAAATAGCACTGGGCAAAAGAGCAGGACAAGTGCCAAGTTCCAGAATTACTTGATGTGTCATCTCACTGACAAAATCACAGCTTGTTGCATTTTGGTGAATTATGGCCATAATTCATCCAAGGAGGTTGGAATAACATCTTCTCCTAACAATATTATCTAACAATTTGTTGCCTTAAAGCTGCTACTGAATGCCTGTTACAGCAAGACTATGTCAGCCCTGGTCCTCCAAACTCATATAGGGAAATGTTCATAAATGGACACAAGATTGCAAAATTGAAGATTAAACACTTGTAGATGACATGATTTTTGTAGGATATACTCGCCAACTTTTTTAGTTAGACAAAAAGATTTATTAAACTACCACTATATGAATATGAAATAAAATTTCATATGAAACATGAAAATCTGGGTTTGAAAGGTAATAAAATGTGTTATGCATGTATGTATGCATGTATGTGGGCCTATATATCCTAGGTGTGTAGTAAAAGAAGAATTACAGTTAGCACACACACTCTTCCTGAATGAACTATGGCAAGTGCTTAAATAGTCTACTATCATAATACACAGCTGCAGTTTTCAAAGCGGCAGTATTTTTCTGTTAAGTGCACTATAAAAGGAAAATTTTAAATTTACGTTCCTGTCATAAAATCTGGCATGGGCAATAAAAAAACACTTGCAATTTTTTCTGTTAGCTCTAAAACAAAAAGCAAGAAAATGTTCTTTTTGCCATTTTCTATCCCACTTTAGGATATACACAAAATTGTCTTGGGAACAACTGCTCCTTCCAACAAATGAATCTGATTGCTTTACATCACATTCAATAAACATTTCAAATGTGATTAAACCAATGGACTGCTTCATAGCCCAGTTTTTCTCAAGTCCATTACCGCTTTTACTTTCTGCATCACAGACATTGAAGCTTACGAGTAATTCATGATGCTAGCAGTTTTCAACAGCACAGCTAGTGAGATGTTCATCTCAGTATTGTAATTTGTGTAAGTAGTGTATAGGGGGCTAATAATCAAAAATCAGATTTTTTTTTCTTTAAAAAATTTTAATGAAAATTTCTGTAGCACTAAAGCAAACAAGCTGCACACACCCTCAAACACAGAAACACTTGTTTTTCCACTTTTTTTTTTTTTAATCAAAACAGTGCAAATAAATAAATATTCAAAGGATAACACCTGTTCATCAACCCCTGGTATGCAAAAACAAATACACAGCATAAAAGAAAATGGCTAGTTCATCCTACTCATACATTTTCACTGACAAAAGAATGATTAGTTGCCTTGTCTACAAGTAAGTTACATGCAATATTTCCATGTTGTTGAGATTGTTGTTTGCAGCATTTAAAGGATATTAATGCAGCAAAAGAACATCTGCCATGCTGTTTGTCGTGATGCAAAGCCTTGACAACATCCCTCTCTTGTTGAACCATATGCTAGTAACAGAATATATTTTCAAAAAGACAAATCTTATATGTTATTCAGTGAGATGAACATCTCACTGAATTAAGGTCTTTGGCACAACATCACATATTCATTCTCATGGGAGCTCAAAAAACAACTGAGCCTCAAAAGCTACATGCAAGAAAAAAGGAGAAAAATAAAAAAGATCGTGCCCTATAAATCCTCAAGCAATCAGTAAATACCTGATTTAATATTATCTATAATGTTATATTAGATACAATATTACACATGTATCTATATATATGCATATACCTATATTAGGGTACATCTGGAATGCTTTTTTACCTTTATTTTTTATATTCTTGCAATTCTTATAGCTTTATATTCATTAGACACAAGATTTAATATTTCCTCAAAATGCCTGATGGAAATGAAAGCAAAGGATTGTTTAGTCCTCAGCACATGTGGATCAACATTAGGTCTACTGGCATTAGCCGTGATCTCCTAATAAACTTATGCCTGAAGATCTGTTCCAAAAATCACTTCTCCAACTTAATTCACACTCTTCACTTGAGAAATTGGCATTTATTCTTGGGTCTATCACAGCAATACAACAACAAACAAACAAAAAACACCACTGACCAACACTGAGCAGTTCCTTGCTCTACTTGCGTACTTGCAGTACACTGAACTGCAGATCAATGATGTATTTAAAAATCAAGATTGTAATCAGGTAATTAGAAGGGGAAATTAGCTGTGAGCTGTGGGAGTGAGAGGAGGATAAGGAACAAATTATATCTGTGCTCTGAAGGTAATCTATTTTAGAGGACACATGTAGTTAGAAACCTCTCTGGTTGGTGCAGAAAGCACTCAGCTGGGGTTTCTTGGGCCCAGCAGTAACAAATGGGAACTGGCAAACATCATGAGGGCCCTCGCCAGACCCGCTCCAAGAGGAATGGGGACACTTCCCAACCTACTGCTGCCACTGGGGCCACCATGAGCATGTTTCTACCACTCCACCCAGGGAACCAGGTTCCCATTCTGTTAGCAGAATGACCTTGGAAGCGTTCTTTGGCCCTATAAACTGGAGCAGAAGTCTGAAAATACTTTGTAGCAAATGACCAGTGGAACAAATATTAGAAACCTGCTCCTCTCCCTAGTTGCCTAATGATCCTGAACACAAAGGGTGATATTCATTTGAACTGGTCTCTATAGGTTCTCATGGTAGTCACCAGAGAAAAATAGGCATCTCTAAAGGTACTTAATTTAAAAAAATTTTAAGTTATCTTTAAGATTAAATTACTTCCTAGATATACTTATTTTGTTCCAATTATATAAAGATCTTAGGGTAAGAAATTAAGACTGCATCACCTAACAAGTAACTATATCCAGTGTTCTTGAGCTTCAAAGAAGAAAATTGAGAATCTACAGCTCTGCTTTTTTAAAGAATATTCTTACGAACCCCACAATCACTTATCAGTCAAGTTTGCTTCCAAAAGTCTCTTCCAGCATGCCTCATTTCTATCATTCCTAATTTTCAAAGATCTGAAAGGATGTACAGAAAACTAAATTGACTTACAGAAGAATGATCACAAAATAGCCTGTTACTAGCCGATGTTACTGAACAGGGATTTTTCTGTATTTGGATGGTTCTGGTCCCTGCTGCATGTGAAGGGTGTGCGGACAGTTCCTGAGAAACAGAGGTGATGGGATCTGCACTCAGCAATCTTTAAGGCCAGCCTGCTTGGCATAGCAAACCTAACTTGAACTTAAATTTATTCATAATAGCTTGCCTTCTTATAGTGCAGATCATTAATCAGATGCAAGATCCTTGCTCTTCCTGTTCGTTTTACAACTACTAATCCTGCTGCAGTTCTTTATATTGAAAGCAGAGCAGGGTTCAAAGAGTTGAGTTACTTCCACTCACAATACCAAAGAGTGTTTTTACTACTTTATTAGTCCTCTCCTCAGGTTGGTTGAGTGTTACTGATTGGCAATATTAACCCAAATCACCCCAAATGGACAGAATACTGCATGACTAAAAGTTCTGACCCTGACACAATAGGACACCAAATGAAAAAGTTGAGATCAACTGAGAGGAGAAAAAAAATGCTGAGCTGAGTGCAGTGGTTAATGAGAGCCTGCTGTCCTCCCCCTAAGACACTCAAGGGTTTGGCAAACCAACATAGCCTGTTCAGTGAGGTACCACCTCCCACTCACAATGAGATGCAAAGTCAGTCTTTATTCCTTGTTAATAAGGCCAAATCTCAAGAAAGTGGCAAGTTTCTACTTAACCTCTCCTGAGGACTTTTTAAGTCATGTCAGCTGGTGCTTTTTGCAAAGAACCAGTAATGCTTTATTGTTTACCAGAGGCACACCCACTTCTATTTCTTGAGAAAGTGTTACTTAACAGAAGCATACCCATACTACAATAAATCCTTGTGATCTCAAATATTTTCTTCTATGCATTAACATCCTTTAAGGATGTTTTCCTTTACAGTCTATTTAAAGACCTGAGACAAACCAATCATTAAATGCAACCACATAATCTTTCCTCACAGGTCTTTAGTAACCACTCCGTGGCAAAACTTCATTGCTTCAAGATAAGAAATTAAGAGCAGCAAAGGGCTGCATTGTACCAGTAATGTAATTTGCAGCTTAGGAACCAAAGTAGTGAATAGTACTATTTCTTTTTAAACCCTATTGATGACCAGAGAGGTGTTCTGGGATTTGAAGTAAATTAAGAAACAAGATAACATCAGTTTCTAATCCAGCTTAGTTAAGTGATAAGAATAAATGATCCAATTTACTTATACTTCACTTGATAAGAACCAGAAGTCACAGGTGGTGGTTGGTTTGTACAGCTCTTCTCCTGTGCTCAGGGAGCTCCTGATCTTGGGAAAGGCATTGCCAAGTAGCCTTATGAAATTAACAGAAATGCTTTTTCACTGTAAGGCTATTGGCTGAATGTTCTGCCAAACATGCTCAGACACACACATACACACACATGAAGAGTATCCACTGACTATAGGTGGTCAGACTATTTTACTTGACATCCTCAAATTAACTGTCCTGCAGATAGTCTTCAGAACATCCTAAGAGTGAGCAGGAAAAATCAACCAATATGAACAATCACTTCTGAACAACTGTGTCAATACCCCCAGACAGGTCTCTTACTAAAACATTCCTAATGTCACTCAGAAAATAGATTATTAGGTTTTAAGATATCATGGAAAGAGAAAACAATAGCTTAATTACATCCCTTTGAGACCCTACTCATCCACAACACATGAAGTCTCACAGATTATCCAAAAAAAGCTAGAATAAATTGTCTGTCTCCTGTCAGTTATCAACTAAGTCACCATTACTGCAATAGAGTAGCACCCTTGCAAGAATTATTGGCATGTTTCTGCACCACCTCCAGTCTCAAATCCAGTGTCAAGTGTTTTTTTTCTTTTTTCTCTCTCTTTTTCTTTTCTTTTTTCTTTTTCTTTTTTTTTTTTTTTTTCCCCAGGAGCTTGCTAACTATCCAGTTTAATATTTACCTGACTGTCAGCTTATCTTGTTCTCAGAAAATTGCTCAGTTTGAAATACTGAACTAGGAAAATCACATAAGTTCTCTACCTGTGGGCTATACTTGCTTCTGATTCCCCCAAATGAGTGGTGCAATTTGTGGGCTTTTGAACTTGTGTGTAAAATAACTGTGATGACCAGACCATCACTCTAAGTATACTAGTGCTAAAAAGTATATCCTTTGAAAAAACACATTCTCTAGGCCATCATAGGTTTATGTTATGTAACTTCATCAGTTAGAAATAAATAAATGGGATTTGAAAGACTTTGCTTAAGGAGTGGAGCAGACTTTAGGGAATTACTGCATTTTTTTCATTCTTCTCATGTAAACATGTATCTCAGGCTTCATCTGTTACTTCTAAAACAGAATTATAATGTCCCAGATGTTGTTAACAGTATGAACATGCCAACGCTCCCTTTAGCTCTCTTGCTAGTTTCATGACAACAAGACAACAACAAACCCTCATTTGAAAACACAAGATGACAAATATTCATTGCTAAAAAGTTCCCCTTTTCTCCCTTGAGTTTCCAGTACTGAAAACAAAATTTGTCACAGCAACAGACCAAACCTCCACTCCTCCCTTATGACTGCTAAACACCTTCGAAAACACTTCCCAAATTACTTGCAATGTCAAGCCCCCACACACCGGCATTGGCTGGCAAGAAGCCACCCCACGGGTACCCACCGCTGCATCCCGCCCTCCTCCTCCTCCCGGCCGGGGCATGGCTGCGGAGACAGGGACTGTGCTGACCCCTCAGAAGGTGCTGGCAGCTCAGTGGCAACAGCTGCCCCCGTTCCAGCAATCCTGTCCCGGTGCTGCCTGCCTCTTTCACTGTGAGGCGGCCGCAGCCAGAGCACAACAGGAAAGCCTCCCCTACAATTGCAGGAAAACCCGCTCCACCTAACTGCCTCCGCCAGCCAGCCAGCCGCCCTTCTTGCTGGGCCGGAACCGAAATACCTGCTTTCTCTCTCAAGACCCAGCCCAGACCTGCCCAGAGGGGCAGGAGGTTGGGAGAAGTGGGTTCTCTTGTGGGGCACCCCAACGCCCTGCCTGGTGGCTGTGGGATGGCACTGCCAGACAGCCTGGTCCAGGGCAAGCTCAGCCCCGGGAGCAATTAACCCAGGAGAGAGTGATGAGGGAGTGGCAGCACCCAGGCCATGACAGGAGACCCAACTGGGCTGCCCAAACCTGCCACATGCAGAATGAGGGTTTCAGGAAGGGGTATTTATTGCTTTCTCCAAATACTTTTTAAAAACTTGATGACAGCTCAAGTCCAACAGGAGTCTGCCAAAATAGGGATGGTCTGAAACAGCACAGTGCCCAAGACTCCATGGAGTCCCCATTTTCTGAAATTTAGCAGGTGAAATGCAAGATAATAGATGTTGCTCAATTTTTTTTTAATTATTTTTATTTTTTTTTTAGCTAAACTTGCATGCGAGCAGCAAAATGCATCAGAAAACTACAAATGCTTCAGCAAAGTGCCCAGGAAGAATCCTGACTGAAGTCACACCAGACATTTGGTCTCCAACAAAGGTGTTAAAAATTCATGCAAAGTGGAAACAGCAGGAAAGAATTGCTTCCTTGTGTTCTCTGCTTTTCATGTTGCAATGCCTTCTTTAATACAATGGTAACACGGCAAAGTGAAACAAAACATACCTCAGATGTCTGAGCATAAGGATGCAAACCCACACCATCTTTGGTCTTTCTTCCGTGGTTGAGCCAGCACTTTGTTCTCATTGAAACAATAAACAACTGTTGTGATTATTTAATTTCCTACCCATTTCATTTCCTTGAAACAATAGACTGGAGTCCTCACATGTGCACACCCTTCATAAGGTTTTTTAAAGGTTTCTTCTGGCAGCATCAGTTAGCATGCATGTGGAATGACAGCTTGTAACTGAACAAATGAGCATGCAGAAAGCAAGACAGATGTGCAGAGGGGTTGCCATTATTGCAACTCTTTTTCATTATATTAAATGTCCGTGGGTAATCTATAGGCAAGTCCCAGCAGGGGCCATAGCGTAAGTCCGAGACAGAAGGATTTTAGATTCCTCAGCTCATATCCTATCCTTGAGCTTTCATTAAATGGCATCATGCAGTTTCTTTGGACTGTCCCTCCAGCCCTGCTGGCTCACTCATCCAGGCACATTTGAGATAAATCAGTGTGAAGACCAACTTTATTGGCAGGTGCTGCCCTGCTGCTTTCCACATTATAGTAAGCCTGAGCTTTTCATGCCTTTTGCCTGCAGACAACCAGCCACAGTCTGAAACAGTTTCAATAAATAAATAGCTTTTTTTTGTAGTCAAATCTTCTAATCAATCACAAAACTGATGCCAAACAGTTCCAATAATCTTAATTCTACTGATACTTCTACCTTGATTTCTGCATGCCCGCTTCTTCAGTTTGAGGGTACCATCGCATATGTTTTAACAGATAACCCTGGAAGAGCTTCCAAAATGTATCTGAGTGTCTCTATATGATGGTGTGTCTATGAAGGGTTCAGTGCACTTTTCATATCACGTACATAAGTATGCACATGCACATGTGCAAGAAAACCATTATTGGTAAACACCCATAGCTTGAAATACATCTGCTTGTGCCACTGCCTATGCTAGCTTGTGCTAGTTAACGTTTGGGAGACTTAATTTAGGATAAAATATGCAGCTGAGAAAAATCCACATCCTCTACCATACTAATCTCCCTTCTTCCACTTTCTTAATTCATGTCAAGTATAATATAGATGACTTTTAGCCTTCCTCTTTGCACGCATATAATGAGATCCACAAAAGCCCCACCAGGCAAGTCTTTGGACATGGAGTTCAATTCTCATACAGAAGAAAGACAGAGACATAGAACTGAATGTGATCAAATAATCACAATTTAACGAGATACCACCTTCAGGGACAGCTGTGCCTGTGCATGCTTATGGTACTGACTAGGAGCTCTCATGAATCTTACTAAAAAAGCATTAAGATGTATCAGCTGCCAATGCCCCCTTTCTGCTGAAAGTTTCCACCTTCACCACAGAATCAGCAGAGTATATGCTGAGTCCCAGCTCATAAATTTCTTTGCAAGGTATGAACTCAGAAATGATTGTTCAAAATGCAATATGGCTGTAGTAAGTTACAGCAGGGGAAAGAAGCAGATAGCTGGTGATGGTAATTTCTTAAACTATGGCCAAAATATTCACTAGATTTCAGCTGACAATGTCCCTAGCTCAACCAGGTTATGAAGAAATTTAGTCTAACACTCTGAGCTAATGTATCTAAGTTAATGTATCTAAATTTAACAGATCTTAAGACTCAGATTCATAAATAAATATTGATTTATTGAACCACTGTAAAATGATTATGTTTCATCATGTGTGATTTCTAAATAATGTCTTTCTCATGACAGTATCTCTACAATTTAAATTATTTCTCTGCAGGCTTCTGTTTCAGCAGAATTCAGGGTTAGCTCTTTAACACCTCATTGCTGTGCAGTATAGTAACCCATTTACTATATCTTCTGGTTACAATGCTCATTGCAACCAAGAAACAGAGCTGTGGGAGTTGGAGTACATCAATGATAGGACAGAAACAAGCAGGTGCCCAACTAGGCTAACTGAGCATTCAAAATCCTAGAAAAAATGTGGTATCAGAACAACTGATCAACTGATCAGGACAACTATCAAGCAACTTAGATGGGGCACAAAACTCTACTCCAGCTTCATTACTGAAATTCACTGAAACACAAACATCCAGTACTGCTGTTTGTGGGGTCCAGTTGTCCTGTTGATAACTCAGACAAAAATAACTTCATAAAAATAGCTGGATTTGAAAATTGGTCCAGATGTTTTTTAAGAAAGCCAGAAAGTGAGATTTTTGTTTGTTTGTTTGGCAATCCTAATACGCAATCTCAGAAACCTTGTTTTTGCCACTTTGCCATCTATGCCACATGAAAGAATTCTCTATGCCACACATTTTAAATGCAGAACAGAAATACAAGATTCTTTAAAAGCTCAAGTACTTGTGGAATTGTATTTAATATTATTTTCATGGACAAGGGATATATATTTTTATATTGACAGGTGCTGCTTGCAAGGCACCAAGCAGTCGATACTCCAATCAGTCCCCTGTACGTGCTATGCAAATACCATAGCATAGTATAATGAGATCAAAGTAGAGATCTGTTCTAATATTAACAATTAAATATGCTAATATGTTTGCAGTTCATCACTTTATCAAAGACAAGCAAGAGAGCAGACTCATGAATTACTTATGCTATACAGCTAATCATAGGATTTTCTGATGAAGAAAAATAATAACAATGGATTGCATGATAATAATGCATCTCCATTCTTTCTTGTCTTGTTATAATCTCAGCTAGCACAGAGGGGCTGATCTGCAAGACATGTGCATCTCTCTCTTTTGCTGAGCAGTGCCAAAGTTAGAGCAGCCTCATTGCTGTTCTGAACAACACATCAGAGGTGTAGGGCTCTCCTGCTCTGGGCAAGTACCTTCAGTACATTATTGCTTAATCCCTTCCACTGCCCACCACAAATATAACAAATGGAGAAAGTATGGATGCTTCCACCATTTATTTAGTATTTGGACCTTGTGATTCTCTTTGCATATGAAGAGCACAGAAGGAAGAAAAAGGCAGCCCAGCTTTTTGGAAAAATTAAGAAATGCCATGTCAGCAAGAGCAACTCATGTGATACAATTTGAACAGCTTCTTAATATGAAACTATTTCATATGATACCAATGTACTAATTCTTCTTCAAATGGTTGTTTTAATATTAATTGCTCTTTGAGCTATAAAACCCGTCTGCTGTCTCACGGATAGAAAAGTTGAGACAATGATGAGTGAGTCTATGCAGGTATGCCATTTGCCCCCTAATGTTTCATCTGCATTTTACAATGGTATTTAAATATTCTCTGAATCTGGACCAATAAACCATGCTATAAATGATCCATCCATCGTTAACGCCCTCTGGAGAAAATCAAACCCTAATTTCAGTAGCAGCATGTGATCCTGGAACAATTTGTGCCTCACTGGAGGAGAAACATGTAGTACTTGATTCATATTAGATGAATAGATTAAGAATGGCACCATCAAATATCAAATTTCCCTTATTGAGACAAAATAGTATCTTTCTAAACTTCTTGCTTCCAATACACAGAATCTGCCTGTAATCTTAGGGGTAGGTGAGACAGGGAGATGTAAAACGAAAAGCTACTCCCATCCCATTTCACTGCTACACAGAACTTGCTTTTAACATTCCCTTGTGATCACTGAAACCATTTGCTCAGTGCTGCTTGTTGGGTTTTGGATAGAGAAAGAAAAGATTAATTACTCTATTCCAAATTGTTAGATTAATGATACAGCACTGAAATCTAATCTTCTCCCTTGAAGGACCCTGAGGGAGCAATCAGGGCAGGCACACGGAGACATAACAAATTGGAGGATCAGTTGGAGGACCATTTGGTCCAAGAGGATCAAATTGTTAAAGTAAGATTTAAAGACCATCAGTGTGCAAGTGTATGCTTATAAAACAAGAAAAAGGGAAAGGGAAAGGGAAAGGGAAAGGGAAAGGGAAAGGGAAAGGGAAAGGGAAAGGGAAAGGGAAAGGGAAAGGGAAAGGGAAAGGGAAAGGGAAAGGGAAAGGGAAAGGGAAAGGGAAAGGCATGAACTACCCCAACCAAATCCACATGAATTGGTTCTTTTTTTTATGTCTACTGTCTTTTACTGCAGCATAGACCACAGAATTGTTTACCTTTCCAAACTCATCATACAGAAATATTTTGTACTGAAAACATAAGAAAATTATTATTTTTTTGCTTCGTTATAAGCTACCTTTTAGTAGTATGATGTCAAATCAAACTTGATCTGGAACTTACAAAACATGAAGCCTGAAGTTTCTAAAATACTCATCTGAAGCCAAAGCCTCTGCTACAGTATTTAAGAAAGGAATTAATCCTAAAGGGCACAGAAGACAATGAGATCTCCAATGCAGGTATCCTCAGAAGTTTGGGAGGTTTAGAGAGGTTTGACTTTGGGGCTGCTGGCTATATCTAAATCACTCACTGTTTTCCAAAATATTGTTTTTTCTCGACATAAAAGGCAGATTATTCTCGTTGGTAGAGGTGCTTTACAAAGAGGATGTCTGATTACACTTTACCTCTACATGTTCTTCTCATTCAGAAAACAGGAATGTGAATATCACGTCTAAAAACTCAAGAAACACTGCTTGAGTCTGTTCATGTTTTTATGTATTGGTCACAAGGAACTGTATTAGAAATTTGAATTTATATTCTTAAACACTGAAACAAAATCCTTAGTCTCACAGGATGATTGTATGGTATTCATAAGTAGTAGTACATATCTACACTTACAGTAATTAAAAATATATTTTAGCCTTATACCCAGCTCTCCATTTTGCTGAAGGCAACAGGGATGCTTCAGTGTTAAAACTGAAAGATAGATTTCACGAAGAGCTCCAGAAGTACAGGCTCAATGTTCATCAAGGAAGAGTTAGTATTTCCATACCGAAATTGCTACATTTCTTTAAAAGACAGAAAAAATCTGAAGATCATGCCATCAGAATCTTAAATCTCATTTCACTTCTCATTAAGAATTTTCTTTCAACTGATATATACTCAGCTTCTTCATTCAACACCTGAACAAAATAGGTGGGTTAAGGTTGTTTTGGTCTTGTTTTTCAAACAATATATTATATACCTAATATTTGGATACTATTCTTTATCATTCTCTGAAAGAAAACTTATTTTTCTGTGATAAAAGCAATCCAAGTAAACAGCTATTTAGTTAATGGTTACGTTAGGTTTTGCAGTTAATACCTGTTGCTCTTATGTAACATGCTATTCAACATGTTTTCTCCATAACCCTCTTAGAGGAAAGAAAACCTCTTATTCTGCTCAGCTAACTATGCTGCAGTACTAAGCATTTTCTTTTATCAACCTCTAGAGGAACTGTCTTTATCTTGCAATGCTAAGACCTAACAAAAGCACTTTCTGACAGTCCTTCATCATCTCACTATGGTATCAGAACAGGTTTAAAAAGGATTAGATTCATACAGATGAGAACAAGGCTAATATGTTGTCTCTACTATTTGCTGTCAAGCCAACATCCTTGCTGTTGAAAACTGCAAGTTTTGAATCACATAACAGTTAGGTCAAAGTTCCCTTTTAATTCCATTTGACTCAAAATTCCTGAAAATTTTCGGAAAAGTGATCAAGATTGATAGGTACAAAACATCTTCATTAAACTTGATATAAGCCACAATATGCTAACTTTACTGACTCAGACACTGTACGTTCACAGGCAAGTCCAACTATGTTTCTTATTGCCATACATATTTCTAATGTTCTATGCTTTGTCTTACAGAAATTAATGTATTCTTGAGCAACTACAAACTATTTCAAAAGCATATAACTATCTAAACTTTGTGTGGTTATCAAACTATTACTTTAATTACAAACAGCACTGCATATTAGAATTTATTATTTGCATATTAATAAAATGTTCTTTCAAGTGATTAGCACAATTGTGATAAATTTCTGACTTTCTCATTCACATGGACACATGTGAATTGCTGCTGAAACTTCATTTCTGTTTTCAACTGAGGCCATTGTTCTACAGCTTTCTTTGAAGGGGATGTATTTCACTGCAAATAGTAGTGGCAATCATGTTGCAGGGACTAAGAGACAGCAACAGATACAATAATTTCCTGGGAATGCTAAATAAAGTACATAGATAAATACTTAGAGAATTAGAGACAAAGCAAATGTATGCTGATGAAATGATCTTTAGTCTCAAGGGTATATCTATTGTCTTCCAGGGATATTCCTGTATTCACTGCACCAGTGTATTTTAAAATGAATGAGGACCATCAGCAATTTGAACTGAATAGCCTTGAAATGTATTAGTAAAAGAAAACTGTCTTTTAATACAGAACATTAGCTCATGCAAAACAAAGCAAAGCATCAGGGAACACAAATCCTTACTTAACAGCATAGTGCCTGTTGAGTGGCTTAAGTGAATTTTATGCTAGCAAAAGACTGCAGGATCAAGACCCTCGACATGTATGAATACATATACACCCTTATGTTATTCTCATAAGTGAAGAGATATAACTATTTACAAATGCAAGTCCATAAAGAGGATGATTATGGATATTCAGTGTTCTCAATGGAAAGCAAATTGCTTCAAACACTGTAAAAATGATATACTTAGTCTACAGTTAGTTCAGAGACCGGTCCTCATAACCTCACATAAGACGAATTTAAAATCAGACCTCCAGAGACTGCTAAAGAAAATATCTCCACAAAGGCTGGCCTTGCTGATTACGCATGATTTATGTGTTGATTTGTGCTTTTCTGATTCTCCAAAGAAACATAAATCACTGGAATGCATTACATATTATTTTTTGTATGCACTACTGACCTGTTCATCTGACTTTTTCTCCATTCACAAACTAAAAAGAGAAAATTCATAAGCCAGTATGCATTGTGAAGAGACTTCTTAGAATGTTCAAGTTTTAATTAATGAGTTCATTATAGCTAGGAGCACTTGTTAAACATATAGCTCTAATTAATCCCATCAATCACATTCCCTCTTTAACTACTAGTGATTTGCAAGAAATTAAGTGAGCACCAATCTTGGGTAACAGAGCAACCACTTTTTTTTTCCCCGTATTTATTATTACATTTCTAATTATCTGTCAGTTTTCCTCTTGTATCCTACTCTTTACTCTCTATCCTCCTGTTATCATCTTTGTCAGGGTAGTGCACCCACATCTAGAAAATAAAAAACAAAGCTCATTACCAAATTATAGATTTTAGAATCATGTAAGTATTGGTTTCTGTCAACCTGAAGTAAGAGCCTGTCACTATGTTTAGGCTACCTAGAGCCCCTGCAGGTCTCAGTAGCCCTGTCATGGTAGTATATGTAAAAGAATTTTCCCTTAAAAATCAAGGATAACCAAGAGACAAGGAAAGAAATATGATACAGTTTACTTTCTGCTTTTCATCAAAAGAATCTCCTGCTACTGTGACCTATCATAAATTACAGCATAAATTAAAACACAAAAGTATACCTCCCAGCTCAAAACCATGGGGAACGGTGCATTTATTCTCAAGCAAGAAAGAAGGAAAACACTTTTAAATAACAATGCAATCTAGCAGGTAAAAGCTATGAACAAAGACTCCAATAGTGACTCAAGAAAAAAAAATCATGTGGTTATTTAAGCAATATCAATATCCTTGGGGATTAATTGTTATGAAACTTTCAGATCTGGAGCTTGAAATTACAAAAATCCTCTAACTGATATGAGTGTTAAGGTTTTTGTGGATGAAGAAGCCATCACACAGTCAGTTATGTTTAAAAAGCTCAAGATCATACTAGAATGATATTAACATGCCACAGAGAACACACGTTGGCCAACTGAGAATAACACATATTGCAGCTATTAGTTTTAATCTATTTGAACCAGGGATTTTTAATACTGGCATATTTTTCTTAGGAAAATCTCATGTTTCCTATGAAAAATGAGCAGTCTTCACCATTGCCATGGACAAGCTATGGCCCATAGAAGATGTTTAAGTTAAACAAAAACTGAGGAACAAAACAGTTACTGACTGAACCTCTCCCTGGAATACCCTCTGTTGCTGGTAACAGGCAGCTGGACAGCCATCAGCAAGCTATTTCCCCTCATTTTTTTCATTTGAGTGCATTTTTATACTTTGGGCCTTCATAACATTCCATGACAATGAGATCCACAGATCTGCTGAGCAAGAAGTTCACAAATAAGTAGATGTGATATATAACAGTGCCTAGCACAGTGAAGATGCACAGCACTTTAATATTAACTGCAAAGTCAATTTTCCACTCCAGGCTTTTATTTGCCATACCTATCATTAAGGTAACATACCTAGCTTTCTTTAGGTCAAATAGACAGAGCAGAAGTCCCTTGAAAAATAAAGTTAATGGGCTGCAAAGAGTGCACTAGATTGGGTTATTTCGTAGTAACATTTGTTGATGTAGCTTATTTTTCAGTTGCCAGTAGAGAGAGGCCCTATGCTCTGCAAGGTTCCTCTCCACTTGCCAGTCTTGTATGTATTATCAGCTCAGGAATGCAATAACTTCTCTTTTCTTCTTTTGTTCTTTCCCGCCGTCTCCATCTAATTAATGCCAACCAGAATAAATATGTCTTTGTGAACCAGTCAGACATAGCAGTGGCCGAGCCAAGTAGCTGCTCCAGGTGGTAGTATGTGTCCATCCATATTTCACAAAGCAACCAAACAGGTTCAGCAACATCCAACATCATGGCGTGACTTGAAAGAGAGAAAAGAGAGAAAGAAAGAGAGAGAGAGAGAGAGAGAGAAAGAGAGAGAGAAAGAGAGAAAGAGAGAGAAAGGAGGCAGGGAAGACAAGACAGGTTGATAATGCACCCTTATATTATTTTGCACTAACTTTAATGAACCTGTATTAAATTCACGGTCATAATGACTTTTTTGTTACAAGAAGAGAGGAATTTTTTCCACAACAGATAAAAATAATTTGTTCAGGATCTTGAACGACAGACAGAGCACACTTATTAAACAGCAGCTAGCCAACAGAAATGTCTTCTCTAGGAAACCAATCTGGATGGCTAATGCTCCACCCCCAGATGACCATGCTCTAACCATATTGAAACCACAATCTCTTGCAGGTGGATGTAAACTTCACATTCTCTCACCACCTTTGTTTGCTGCTGGATCAACCTAATATTGTCTTCCATTTGCATTTGTCCTAGCTGAGAAAATCACCTAGCAGAACATGAATATTCATCCTCTCTATTTCAGCCACAAGAAATGATGACCAGGTGTTGCATTACCTGAAGTGCTGGAGAAAATAAGTAGCTACAGTATGCCAGAAAACAAAATAAAAAAAAAAATTGCTGCTACTGGAAGTTAGAATAAATAAAATCGTTATATCCTCCGAGACTGATGTGTTAAGTGCTTTCCTCCTGCACTCTGTTTGCAGCGTTTTCTATTTCTTCCAAGTTCCTCATCAGCATAAATAAGAACACTCACAATAGTGCCATAAACATCAGCCCGTAGAGTCACATCAGGAATATAAATCCATGCTATGATCTGTTCAAAGCAGAGGGAAGGCTAGGTTCTAAAGTGTTACTCTAAGGAAGATCCTGTGTAAAACACGAAGTTTTGCAAAATACGTTGGAACATTGTGCAGCCCATTTCTCAGGCAGTAAAACCAAAGAAAGAAGGAGGGGAGGGGAGGGGAGGAGAGCTGTGGGAAATAGATCTCATAGCACTCATTTTTCTCATCTGTATACCTAAATTTAACAGTATACCATATTCTGAATTATCTTCTTTTTGGCCAACTTGGGCCTTATATTTGACAATATATTAATTCTTTCCCCTTCTTTCAAAGGAAATACATCTAAGGGACAGAGGAAAGTAATTTACAGCATGTTGCTTTGTTTTATTAAAAATGTATGCTCCTTGAGGACTCCATGTGTTTCAGCTAATCTGAAGTAAATCTATTGGACTAAATCTATCAGCAATGTTACCCTCTCTGTTCAAGGACCTGAGAGTGCCAGCCACTCAACGAGATATTTTCTGGAAAAGATCAGAAACCAACATATTTTCCTCCCATTAGCATGGATAAGATGTGCAGGAAAGCCTGAGAGATGAAATATTTTAACAGGAGTACGTGAATTCAAAAGGCAGCAGCACAGCCATCACTTATTTAAATGTTTAATGCTGAAAGAAGTTTTAGTGACGTCCTCTGTAAATCTTCATTTATTTTACTTAACCGGAAAACAAATATGCTTTATCCACAACTATTTTTATGTCGTTGATTAATAACTCGCTAAAAAAAAAAAAGGAACCATATAAATATGCAAGCAACACAGAGATATTATCTACATAACAGAATTACCATCAGGGTCAAAGGAGAAGGTATTTTTTCCTTCTATATCCACATTAAAGAGTACTTTATTCTGTCACCAGTGCTAAGCTCCTTTGACAGAAAAAAAAGCTACTTAAAAATATGCAGACACCCTGCATCTGGAAAGAGATTGAAAAGTCCTCCAAAAGGTTCACTAAGAGCCTTGCTATCACTGTTAAGGTAATTATTTCAGTATAAACCCTCCTTCATTTAAAAGATATATATATATATATATATATCAGTGCTGAATTTTGTTTTGTTTTTACAGTCTTGCCTTCTCTTTAGGGTAGTGATAGTGGAGTAGCTCTCTCCTGAGGAACTCAGAAATTATGATTACATGACAGGCTGGAATTAGCGAAGGGAGCTGTTCCTCTCTCTTTTCTCTTATTTTTGGGCCAGCCAAGTTTTTCCTTCTCTTCTCCTCCCTCTTTTCGAAGTGCAACTACTCAAACATCAGCCATATGTACTGAAACCCTCCTTTTCTCCACCCACTTAACACCATCCCCACAACCTGGCCCATCGACATCCAGTAGCAGTTCCTTGGATGGATGATTTTTAATCACTGTCTTGACTGGCAGCAAAAGGATTAAGCCATGGTCCATTCAAGAAGTAGCTTTAATACACATTAGCCAGCCCTCTGAACTGCTAACCTCTAAACCTCTTTCTTTTGCTCTCTAATCTGTATCTTAAAAAAAACTTTACTGATGGTTGTACTGTACTACACAGCTTTTCATCTAAACTTGGTTACAGAAATTGAATTAACTTCCACAGTGCTTTTCAAAAAACACAGTAGAATTTTCTTTTCTGAATTTAATAATGCAGGACTAGAAATAACCATTTTATAAAGAATTTATTTTTTCTTGCCTTTTTGACTTAAGGTCATATTTTAATTTATTCCAATATAAACTAATTTCAATCAATTAATTTACAGAGTAAATTTATAGTGCACCATTCCTGTTACAACTTTAGGATGGGTCAGAAGTAAACAGATGATTGAAGATGTTGATCAGAGTCAGCATCTTCTGAACATAACATAGTATCTTTATGGCCATCTGACCATTTGGCCAGATTCTGCTATGCTGATACCTTTAGTTAACCAGTGAAAATCACTTATACCTTAATGCTGTTCCTCCTACTGAGGATTTGTTTTCTAGCAGTACCAAAAATTTTGCTATTTGTAATGCAGAATAGTCTATCAGCTATGAGAATAAAGGCATTCCAGTGGGAAGGATCTGACCTTGTAAAATTTCAGCAAATGTTTGTGCTGTTTTAAAGAAAGCAATACACCGGGTATTATTATTATTATTTTTAGAGCCAACTTTATTCTCCATGCCTCTTTTGCTACAGTACTGCCAGTGCCCCTTAAAATGGGTCTGTTCTTGTCATGCTCAGCACTGTGTTAAGTGTGAGATGGTGGTTTCATAAACAAGAAACTAAACTGAGACCGCTGAGGTCTTTTGATTGTCACCTAAATCAGATTACAACCTAAGCTTTTCAAAGGTGAATGAAAGACTGTAGACTAAACATCCAGCATCACTTACATTAACTCCCATAGGAGCAAAACATTTTGAACTCTTAGGAAGAAAAGAAATTTAATACTTCGTTTTCCTGTGTATTTATACCAGGATTCTATCATATGTGCAGAGACAGCATAGAGTGACCTTAACATAGCAGAGAAACTCTGCTCCACTTAACATTTATTGTAAGTTATTTTGAAATGCTGAAGTGCTTCTGCTCAAATGGAAAACATATATTACTAAGATCTATAGCTTTACATTATATTTGTGTTCAGGATTATGAAGTTACAAGAATTATCATTGCCTGGAAACCAAAGTACTAAAACATGATTCTGTATGACACGATTCCTGTCTTCCTGATAGTTTTATTATCAGGTCAAACAAAGCTTTATACTTGTCTTTAGGTGAAAGGTGGGCTGGACTTTTTGTACATAGTCAAGATGTGGTCAAGATGGTTTATAATTATAAACTATGTTAACGACTACAAGTTACTGTCAGACTGTCTTTATATATTACATCTTTTATTTTTAGGAAAACATTGATATAATGTGTGCATACAAGAAAAAAAGCAACAACAAAACAAAACACCAAACAACAACAAAAACACAGCATGAGAGATCCTTGAAATTACTCAACTATATTGTGAAAAATTGCAAATTCTGGTGACTGATGATAATACCAAGCACAAATTTCACTTCTATACTACAACAAAGTAAATCACATTATTCAGTTTTTATACCCGAGTAACAGGGAAAAGTATCTGACAATATGAAAAGAACTGTTCATATGTATGTCAGTGGAATTCAACTGCTAATGTTCTGAGAAGAGAATATTAGACATAAGACATCTGAGCCACTCAGTCTGTGAGTACTGGTAATTTATCAGCAGGATTTGTGTAACATCCCTCCCCCAAAACAGATGAATGAAAAACGTGTTCCACATACCTTCATGTTGCATCGGGAACATGGCTATCCCAACATCATATTTCAGATACAAAGCAAGACAGAGCTCAAAATAATATATAGGAGAGACAGGAGTATATAAAGCATTCAAAGCATAATACCCCAGCATCCACTTGAGATTCTTTGATAAATATCTTTCTTTACTTTGAGTCAGACCTGTACTCAAAGGGCCACAAGGGCTTAAAAAGAAGATTTGTTCTGTGTAGTCTGAAGATAAATATCGCCCTATAGTACCAGATGAAGTACACCAGTTCAGAGTTTTGGCGATGGATTGCTTATTTGGAAAAGACCTCTAGTCATTGAGTAGTACTTGTTCTCAGGACTAAACTTTTTTTTTTTCTTTTTTTTAAATCAATCTTTTAAAGCAGTCTCACATATACATGTCTATTCTATTACTACATGCCTGAAAGAATCAGGACCAAAGAGCCACAGTCTTGCTTTCAACCTATGCATTTCAGAAACAGACATTTCTCCATATTATAAAGGGACATATTAAAAATGATATAGTTTATTTTTATACTAAAAGATACAGTTTAAATGCAGGCAGTTTTTTTTTTATTTTCTTCCTTTTGTTTTGTTTTCTTTTTTTTTTCTTTTTTTTTTTTTTTTCTGGTCAATATTACTGAGCCTCCCTTTAACTGTCAATCTGCCTTTCTTAAGTGCTTGGGGAGCAGAAAGAATTGTGTGATGGTACATGGCATCTGTAACAGACTGACTTTTCCAGGAGAACTTGTTTGTGAATTGGTTGACAGAGTGCTGCCAGAGAGAATAGTTCAAGTAAATATGCACCTCTTCCCATCACATCTGTAACAATACCATAAACACCCAGAAAGCTCACTCTTACCACTCTTACATGTACACAAGTCAGAAACAGGACTTAGAAGAATGACTTAAAAGTTAGTATTTTGTTACCTTTGACATAAAATATATTGAGATATTTTTTGAAGTGCCTCCTGGTCTTTGAGACATTCAGATTTCTACACTGCCACAAGAGCTCAACTCTTTCTGTGTGAAAGCCAAGCCTGCAAAAGTCACCCAACATCATGAGTGAGCATTGGCCTCACTGAGGGTGGGAGTTATCACAGCTGCACCTTTAGCAATTTGAAAGCTAAATTTCTCTGTGAGATAAAGATAGGGCTTATTGGGGCATCTGCACCGCCAATGACCATAATGTTGTCTCAGCTGTTGTTTCCTTGGTGAGAGAAAGAGTTTGATGCAGCAGGAAAAGAAACCTTGAAGGAGGCAAAGAGGAGAACCCCTGCATATTTTGTTAATTTGGTGTTTAACAACACTGTGTTTTCACCAGCCATCTCTGGAAGTAGTTCTGTATCAATGAGTCTGGGCACACCACTACAGACTGAAAACTGGACACAGGACCAATGGTGGTGGGTATTTCCAGGTGTATTTAAAGTTAGGATCTTGTGTGACAGCTGATCTTGGCAGTAAGGCTGGACTCCCAATGGGGAAGTGGTGGATAAATTGTCTGACACAAGTCACTGTCTTCTTTATTGAAGAAAATCTGGATTCAGAGACCTATCTTACCAAATAAATTGGGATCTTTGGTCTTCTGATGCAGTAGCCTGAACAGGTCTTGGAATTAATTCAGTTATGATATTGATTGATACAGAAGGGAAAACTGAAGGCAAATTTCATTTTTTCCCTTTCATAATGATATGAGGGCTTATAATGTCTTAGGTTTTCAAAAGGACATACAGGAATATGAATTTCTTATACATCCATTTTGTGTCTAATTTTTCAGAGAATGCTCGATACTCTTAAAAACAAACAAACAAACAAACAAACCAAACCTCAGATCTATTTAATATATTACCGGTGGATCTTGAAAATACAGGATGTTCTCTCTGTCCGCTATCTTACATAAGCAAAAATGAAGTTGGGTCACATAGCCAGAAAAGAGCTCTTTGCACCTGTCCCCAGTGTGCCTTGACATATGCAATGCTCAGCATACAACAATTTCCTTCCTGAATCAGTTTCCCTGCTTTCATCTCCAAACTATTCAAGTACCCAGCTAAAAAGTCAGAATTTTATGGATATAATTCTTCTAAATGATAGCTCAACACTTTGAAGTTTGATTTTCTTCCTTACCAGCATTACACAACAGGCTTCATATTTTCCTGAAGTATAATTTTGTTTAAATACTAAAATAACAAGACCTTAATGGAACATAAGATGACTATATCACTCTAGGTAGCTCTTTGCTGTCAGCTATTCCATGCAGTCTTTACCATGCATGGCTCATTACACAGAAAACATTTTCAGTTTTCTTGTGGCTTAACCACAGACAGCCCATTTCATTTCTATGTGCTGTTCCTTCATGGATCATAACATCAGTCTTTTTATTTCCAGATTTTAAAAAAGCAAACTGTTAAACATATATATATATATATATTGTATTATTGACATTAAATCACTACATTCAAACAGACAAACAAACCAGAATATATATGATGGTTGTCTGAACAGAGAACACTTGTTCATTTTTTTCTCATTTTCATGAATGCAGGAAAAGCATAAGTGTCATTTGGAGGCTTAAAAGAATGTATCATTCAAGCATAACTTGAGAAAATGTTTTGGCCATTGAAACTCAACAGCTATGGGCAACAAAAATTTCCCATGGATTTAAAATTCACAGAATTGGCAGACCTTTTGTAGAGGCAAGGGGTAAAGTTCATGCATTTCAGAGCTTCACTAACTCCAAGAAACAAGGGTGCCTTTATGTACTCCTGAGCTTTTCTATAGAAGAGATTCTTCCACTGTTTGCAGAGATAAGAAATAATACAACACAGATACAATACTCCCATAGTGTTGAGCAATATAGCCTCCTGAACACATTCATATGTTCAATCAACAAATATTCCCTACCTTTGGTTGAATTCTAACATTTCAACATTTTAACAATAAAAAGATGCCTACCACCTTGATGAAACACTAGCTTCCTTCTGCGGTTCTGCTCCCCGTAAGTTACAGAAAGAGGCAGCTCTGCTCAAAAGGGATGCCTGGGAAGAGGGAGCGAAGCCTGAATAATCAGGCCCCAACAGGGGTCTTGCAACAAAGCCCAGAGAGGAAGTTAAAAGGATTAGCAGTATAACACTTTTTAGCATTAGTACTCCTCCCTCAACCTGGCTCAAATGCATCTCTTTTACTAAGCCTACCCTTCATCATTTTTTCTGTGTTCAATATACCTAATATACACTCACGCACTAACTTAATCTCCACTCTTGAGGGCTAGTCACACCATTGTACCTTACGAGCGGTTTGAGTGTAGCTTGCTCATTAACTGTATCTGCATTTTTAACCTCATCACTCAGAAGGAGCCTGGTTTTGATAACACTATTATGGAAATGAGTAGTTCAAATGCAGATGCTAATTCAGGGATACCTGTGCCTTTGCAAAATGGAAGCCCTGTGCTTGCTGTAGGTCTTCCCATTGATGCTTTAGTTCAGGTCATGAGAACATTTTCAAGCAGTCTTCCAATCCTCTCCATTTATTAAGATTTAGTTGACATTGCTGACTGATGCTGGAGCATGTAAAGTTTCATCCTCTCAGAGGAAATAACCCAGATGGGGAACTGTATGTGTGCACTTAATAATGAGTTTCAGCCACTAATGAATATTCAGTCTTCGTGCCTCAAATAGAAGGAGTACAATACAGGAGTTACATGTGTATAATGCGGATATTGGGTTCTCTGCACTGATTATTTCACTCTGCAGATCTGCTGTTAACAAGCACTGCTGGACTGGTTAATGTGGACACAAGCACTGAGTATGCCAAACACCTCCAGGAAACTGAGGGTTCAGGAGTTGGCAAGTCTGGGAAGCAGGAAGAATGGGGCTTCAGAACCAGAGCATGTGGGAAAAGGTGAAGACATGGGAATGGGCATGGAAGACGCTGAAAGGATAGGGGATACTTAGGACTGTAGTCCTGGTTTGTGAAGTTAAAAATGGGTGGTAAGAAGTAGGTAACACTTGTTATAGGCTGAGATTCCTGCTAGGAGACCTGCAAGGTACAATACAGCTCTCAGCCCTATTAACATTCTGAATGGCAGAAATGTTTCCAAAATTAATTTCTTTGAAACAAATTTGCAAATTTGTGCCCTTGCTCAGTGCACCATGACTAAATATCATATAGTAGTTATGTAAAATGAACCATAGTATGAATTCTGCTGAAGTACCTGGCTGCTAGGAGACTGTGGCATCTCTCTGCTAACTTTAGTCAATCCTATCCTCTATAAAGGCTGAACTTCACTGCAACAGACTGTATGTGTCTGGTAGTTAGATATACGTCGTATGAAAAATACAGAAAGACAATGTAAAGCAAGATTTTTCTGACTGTTCTATGCAGTCATCTTTGAACGGGATATAATTTATATCAGGGAAAACAAAGTCCACTCTAAATGATACTAAATTTTGATTCATCTGATGAGGTAGAGGTGTCCATAATAGAAGCCTACAGATGACTAGATCCTACTTATCCTGGGATCCTTTTATATTCAATAGGCATTTCAAGGAAGCAATTTACCTGAGTAGTTTGAGATGGCTTTATTACAAAAAGAATCATGTCCTGGAAGTACCATGGACTATACAAGGAGCCTCGAGCAAATGGGCTAAAATGTAGCTGTCCACATCATCTGTGTCTATATTGTGAGATGACTGGCACCAGAAGAGGGCAGTATATCCAGAAAATTTCCAGTTAAATTAGTACACTTCCTGGAAGGCACTCACACATGCATGGTTTAATTAAAATTAGAATGGCTCATTCTAATGGATTCTTGTAATATTTTCCATGGAATAAGATAAACTAACAAAAGAAAAAATGGGTCATTGAATTTCTTGCAAATGTGTAATTATATGCAAATGCTTATAAACTGGCTGTTTGAAACCTATGAAACACTACATTTGGATTACCTGTTGAAGTTGGTTTTAAAAGGTCATGTTTTTATAGGCAACATGGACTTTTGCTGTCTCATATAATCAATATTTGTTTTATTTAAAAAACAAACACACAAACAAACAACAACAACAAAGATTGAGGGACTGAGCACTGCAGATTGAGAGTTGGATTTAAAGGTAGAATGAAGTTTTCATAGTTTTCTTAAAAGTTCTCAGCCTACCAGAGATGCTTTTCAGCCAACATAGTCCCTCATGTTTTGGCAGACCTAGCTGAAACACTGTCAAAATACTTCTTCACTAAACCTGTCTTCTCAACAGAAAAGCTCAATATTATTTCCTTTATTCTGTATTGTTCTGCCTAGATCTAGCCTGTATTAAATAATAATAATAATAATAATAATAATAAATCTATTTAAAGCTTTACCAACACTTAAGTTAAATTGAGAATCCCACATAACATCAGGTGGATGTAGTTTTGTATGTCAATCCATATATTTTACAGATAGATACTATGATTAGTTATGCAAGATTTTGTTGGAAACAGCGTGATTCTGAAGGTCCACTTTTATATATCTCCTCTCTTGGTTGATGTAAATAATAAACCATGCATTTAGAATCTAAAACCTAATTAATAAGATAGGTCAGCTTGTTGTGTTCACTCAGGTATTTACAATTTTCAATCCATAGTTTTTTTTTACTCCAGATTTCACCTGCATCTATTACTAAGATTTCTTGGGGCAATTCCTGCTGCAGACAAAGTTGAACCATTCCATGATGCTTTCCACTCAGTTGCAGGAAGGCTTCCCTGACCGTCTGGGCACTTGGAGTTCCCTCCAAGGAGACAGGTACTAGAGGACTACCACCATAAAATGATTTAATCTGCATCCTCATCCTGAGGTGAATGGGGGAGATACAGTAGCTGACATGAAAGCAGAACTGGGCACCTGCTTCATACCTATGCCCGTGTCATTTAGATTGGGAGAGTTGGGAGGCACCACACAAACGAGAAGTGTAAGTCCTCAGTTACAGCATGAACATGTAGAGACATGAAATTGTAAAAGAGCCATGAACTGTCGCAGACCAGGCTTCCTGTCTCCATGTATTTGCATTTAGAACAAAAAGACAAACGTGAAAAATATTAAAAATACCAACCATGTACCAAATTTTTAACATGATGCTTTAAAACACATCCACATTTTAGCATAGTAAAACACCTGTGAATTACTTCATCCACTGAAATGAGATGCTCTGAATATTTGCAAAACATGATCAACACAACTTCTTTACATACTCAGAGTTACACCAATAGTACACCTAGAGTGTAGACAGAAATTTCCCAGGTCGGGAGATTTAGAGTATATTTTGTGGTGCAGTCCTCTTTAGCACAGATGTAGTCCACTTCCTGTTATGAGCTGCAATTTTCTCCCAGAGAATTTCTTGTTAGTGCAAGACACCAGCAATTTCTCTCTTTTGTTCTGAGTCATTTTAGAGGCTTTTATGGCTTTTGATCTTTTATACAATCTCACTTAAATATTTTATGAGATACTATGACTCATTTCATTACTTGTGTAATCAGGTTTTGAAGAATGGATATTCTTTGTACCTTTTTGAACAACCGGGACATCATTGCTGGCATTAAGCAACTACACTAGATATTGCAATCAGTTCTTATCTACATACTACTAATGAATTTTGCATCAGTTTCTGCTCCTGGACAATCATGAAAGATAGCTGAACACAGCCCACTGCTGATCATAGATTGGAAGGAACCTGAAAGACCATCTAATTCCAACTACCTTGCCATGAGCAGGAACACCTCCCACTAGACCAGGTTGCCCAAAGCCCCATCCAACCTGGCCTTGAACACCTCCAGGGATGGGGCATCCACAGCTTCTCTGGGCAACCTGTTCCAGTGCCTCACCACCCTCTGAGTAAAGAACTTCTTCCTAAAGTCTAACCTAAATCTACCCTTTTTTACATTAAAGACATTCCTCCTTGTCCTATCACTACACTCCCTGACAAAGAGTCCCTTTCCAGCTTTCTTGGAAGCCCTCCTTTAGGTAGTGGAAGGCTGCTGTAAGGTCTCCCCAGAGCCTCCTCTTCTCCAGGCTGAACAATTCCAACTCCTCAGCCTGTCTTCATAGAGAGGTTCTCCATCCCTTTTTGTCATCTTCGTGGCCCTCCTCTGAACTCATTGTAAGAGGTCCATGTCCTTCTTATACTGGAGGCCCCAGAGCTGAATGCAGCCCTTCAGATGGTGTCTTACGAGAGCAGAGAAGAGGGGGAAATCACCTCCCTCAACCTCCTGGCCACACCTCTTTTGATGCGTCCCAGGATATGGTTGGCTTTCTGGGCTGCCAGTGCACATTGCCAGCTCATGTTGAGCTTTTCATCAACCAACAGCTCCAGGTCCTTCTCCTCAGGGCTAATCTCAATCTGTTCTCCACCCATCATGTATTTACGCTTGGCATTGCCCCGACCCAGGTACAAGGCCTTGCACTTGGCCGTGTTGAACTTCACAAGGTTTGCACAGGGCCACCTCTCAAGACAGTCAAGGTCCCTCTGGATGGCATTCCTTCCCTCCAGTGTGTCAACTGCGCCACACAACTTGGTGTCATTGGCAAACTTGCTAAGGGTGCACTCGATCCCACTGTTCATGTCAACGACAAAGATGTTAAACAGTGCTGTTTCCAATACTGCCTCTTGAGGAACACCACTTATTACTGATCTCCACTTGTACACTGAGCTGTTGACCACAACACTTTGAGTGTGACTATCCAGCCAATTCCTCACACACCAAGTGGTCCACCCATCAAATCCATGTCTCTCCAATTTAGATACAAGATGTCATGGGGGACAGCGTCAAATGCTTTCCAAAAGTCCAAGTAGAGATGTCAGTTTCTCTTTCCTATCCATCAGTGCTGTAAGCCCTTTGTAGAAGTTCATCAGATTTGTCAGTCATGATCTGCCCTTCGTGAAGCCTTGTTGGCTGTCATCAATCACTTCCTTATTTTCCATGTGCCTTAATATAGTCTCAGCATAGAAACCAACTGACCAGTAGTTCCCCAGGTCTTTCTTTTTTCCCTTTTTAAAAATAGGGGTTATGTTTCCCCTATTCCAGTTAGTGGGAACTTCACCAGACTGCCATGACTTCTCAAATATGATGGAAAGTCACTTAGCAACTTCATCTATCTGTTCCCTCAGGACCTGCAGATGCATCTCATCAAGTCCCATGGACTTTTATACCTGATGCCCTGTGCAACTTTCAAAGTCCTTTTTTCTTCACTTAGAACGGTATTTGCACGTTTGTCTGCATAGAGGTGTGATAACAGAGGATCATTACCCTGCCGTAAAAGCATAACAGGAAACATGGTACCTGCAACGTTTACTTTAGGATAGCTTAGCAAGATCCTAACTATAGCCAAGGCTAAGAATGTTTATCCACCATATTATGAGTTCTTCTCTTCTAGAATAGTTAAATTATAATAGCTATCCTGTGATTATAAAAAAGACCATATTATCATTAATGTAGTCAGAATAACTGATCAGATTAAGCATTTTGGAATACCGGAGACTTTCTGTTCAAAAATGAAACCCAAGCATTTTTATCTTCAATAAAATTAAAATATTTCATATTTTACATTTCGTAAAGTCTCTTTCCTATCATCTGGTCTGACACAATTTCACAATGAAATTAACTGGTTTAAAAATTAAAATGAATTCTTCACCTCCTGTTTTACCAGATGCTTTAATGCCAAAAAGTATTTCACTCTCATTCACAGATCATTGGAAATGCTTTAATGCCTTTTTTTTTTTTAAAAAGCAGTTCCATATTGAAAAGTTCATTTTCATCAAAATAGACATATCTTATGTTAGCTTGAATGAAATGTTTTAAGGAACATGTCAAAAGGAATGATTTTATTTAATTTTCTCATTTATTAATCACAAATATTTTTGTTTTCTATAGTATGTAGAAGAGCATATTTAGTGCTTTAATATAGTCAAAATAAAAATAATTGTTCAGTCCAAATGTATCCCAGAACAGAAATAGTTAACCATATTTTGGGGTTCTGTCATCTGAAAAATAAAAGAGTTTCACTGGACTGATTCATTCAGAAGGGTTATTTTGAGTTTTGTTGTTGTTGGTGGTGTTTTGTTGTTGTTGTTGTCGTTTTTGGAGGGAGCTGGGGAGACAAAAGCAATTAGTTACTTCTACGAAAGAGGGTGCCATTTTAAGAGAAACATATTCCACAAATACGCAGTATATAGGTCCACCCTGCAGTCATGAGCTGACTGCTAGGCCTTCTTAAATAATATCAATTCTTACTGCTTTTTGTGAAAGCAAATTTCAAGACATGAAGACATGGACAAAACATTCCATGTCCAGAGAAGGCATACAAAGCTGATGAAGGGTCTGGAACATAGGCCTTATGAGGAGTGGATGAGGGAACTGGGGTTGTTCATTCTGGAGAAGAGGAGGCTCGTGGGAGACCTTATTGCTCTCTACAGCTACCTGAAAGGAAGTTGTGCTGAGGTGGGAGTCAGTCTCTTCTCATAGATAACTACTGATAGGACAAGAGGGAATGGACTCAAGTTGTGCCAGGGGAGGTTCAGGTTGGAAATTAGGAGAAATTTCTTCTCAGGAAGAGTGGTTAGACATTGGAACAGGCTGCCCAGGGAGGTGGTGGAGTCACCATCCCTGGGGGTGTTTAAGAAAAGGTTGGACGTGGCGTTTAGGGACATGGTTTAGTAGGTAATATCAGTGGTAGGGGGACGGCTGGACTAGATGATCTTGGAAGTCTTTTCCAACCTTAATGATTCTATGAAAATATCTTCAAAGTCAGTATTATAATCCAAATTTTCCAGATAAAACCAAGAAACAATATTTTTTTTTCCCAAAGGCCTCCAGCATGTCATTGTCCATGTCTTCTTCATGATTAGCTGTTCATTTCAGCAAGATAGTGTAGAGTGGTCAAAAAAGGGATTGTTGTACTTGGAATCTCTTAGCAGCAGTACACCATAAAGTCATAGCTGCCCTGGACCATACCTTGGCTAACAGTCTTCTGACGCTATTGACATACCAAGCATCCTGTCCTCCAACTCTCTACAGAAAAAAGTCTAGCCAACAGAATGTATTTTCATCAGTAACCAAAGGTATGATGTTAGGTCATCCTTTTTATCCATATGTAATCTTTAATGACATTTAAGGCTTCTTATACAATCCTGTCACCCTTGGGTATAAGTTGCAACAGCCATGGAAGTTGGTAGTTATTCCTAGTTTTTCTTAACCTCTTTCTCTTTCTCAAACTTCTAACTGAGAAATGAAGTAGTGTAGCATAGAGAGCCTCCTACTTTGTATAACAAATTGCACCAAAAGCCTTCCTACATTTCTTTTTTTTTTCTTCTAAATCTGACTCTTTCAACAACAACAAAATAGAAACAAATTGCTACAGTTTATCCATATGCCATTTTATGTCCTGTTTCTGAAACAAGAGTTGACAGGCCAACATATGTGACCAATAACTGCTATTCAGAGCTAAGCTCTGCAAATGGTGACTGACATGGAGCTGGGTATTCCATTAGCCAAGGGAGCTATCAATTATAGACCAACCAAAATAAACCCTGAAAAATTTCCTCTGGGTGTTAATTGTTCTGAGCATCATTCTTTCCTGCACACAAGGCAAATATTCTTGACCTTCAGATTTGGATAAAAAACACCCCTATTAGTTAACTAATTTGTCCATTATCACCTGAAGACATTCATAAGCCTTTCACCCTACACAAGAAAGAGAACAGAATATACAAACTTATATTGTAAATATGACTAAATCTCCAAGCTCTGCTAACTTGCTTGATTTGCTACAGTGCATATGCCATGCTAATTGTGCACAGTATATATCTGCATTAACATATATTCTTTAAATCTCTGATGTATAAGTCTCTGCTCAGCATTTTCAAATGAAACAGTCCATAGCAGGGAAAAAGAATTAAGTCAGTCATCTTTCAACTCTAAAATCTGTACTTACATCTGGCTTAAGTACAGCATTTTATAATATCTTCCCATAACAAATTTCTAACTGGTGTAAGATCTTCCATAATAATTTTTATTGAGATAATATATAAAAACATCAAATGCCTTTATCATAAAAACTAACATCTCCTGTATAACTGCAGTCATGAAATTCTGCGGGAAAAGTTTGGGTTTGCAGAGTAAGCATTTCCATATACTTACAAAATAAAGCATCATGATTTTGTTTTTCTGCCTACTAAAAGCCAGATTGTCACTTCTGTAGGGTAAGTCTTTGTTCACGCAGTGGAATCATCACAGGGTCAGCAGAAGTAAGGGTCTTATCAGAGGAACGAAGCCTTTTTTTTAAAAGAGCCTTATAATAAACAATTTCCCAGAATTTCTTACATTGATGCTGCCCCATAATTCTGTATCACAGACTTCAAAAATGAAGAGGCATGTAGTTATTGGTACATTTGAGTTCTTAACTGATGATTTATAACTCCAGACCTCAAGTGCAAGTTTTCAGCACTTGGTAGTAAAAGATTTATTTACACACACTACCTAATGATCTCAGGATTAAAAAAGCCAAATTTTTTTTTGTTTTTTTTTTTTTTTGTTTGTTTGTTTGTTTGTTTTTTTGTATTTGACCAGAAAACTAAGCCTTATACTTTGGATGGTTTTAGAGATGTCAAAAATTCAACACTCTAGAATATTGTCATATTTTTAACACCCATTTGAAAGAATAGCTTGCTAGGGAGATGGACATTCGGAGGATTTATAGGACAAAGCATCTTTGATCATCCCATTACAACTTCAGTGTAAAACATGGGGCCTGCAAAGGACAGTTATCATCAGAAATAGTCCTTCCAAGAAGAGACAGGCCAGGCAGTCTAATGGAGAAAGAATGGGAAACTACAGTTGCTGTTGTGTTTATTTCCTTTTGTATGCCTTCAGAAGTCTTCTTTATCTCCCTTAACGTTCTGGCTGCTTCCTTGCTTCTCTTTGCCTAGAAGTTTGTGAGCTATTCCTCTTTCTTGCCTCTCTGCTTGCCAAGGCAACTTCTGATTCTGTAACACTGAAAGTCCTGTTTTCATATTAATTCTCAAGGCTTTCAAACAAACTCCATTCTCAACTTCTATATAAATGTTTCTTCCTCAGCTTTCCTAATGCAATTTCAAGAAGAAAATATGGTGATCTTTCCTCTTTCTCCAGGCTCTTCTTGGTCTCCTCTCCCACATAGTTGTTTTCCCTCTGGGCCTCTCTCTGTCCATTTCTTTTGCACTTTATTTTCTGAATAACCTAGTCTAGTCTCAGGAATGTACCCTGGCATTTTAAAATACACTGCTGTCAAGAAAAATAGAAAACTGCTTCTGCTGTTAAATAGGCATAGCACAAACAGCCAGAGCTGCCCCTGCCTTTCTCTTTCTCTTCTTCTTTCTCCTCTCAAGTACCTTGAAAAGGCAAAACCCATTTAGTCATCCTCTGGAATAGTATCAACTAATGGCAAAAACATCATCCAAAAATGTTCAGAAAGCTTCACAATATTTTCAAGCTTAGGATTTTCAATGAATATTTCCAGTTTCAGTTCAACAATAGAAAGAAGCACTGCCAGCAGGCTAAGGGAGGTGATTCTCCCCCTCTACTCTGCTCTCACGAGACCCCACCTGGAGTACTGCACACAGATCCAGGGCCCTGAGCACAAGACCTGTTAGCGCTGATCCAGAGAAGGGCCATGAAGACGAACAGAGGGCTGGAGCACCTCTCCTATAAATACAGGCTGAGAAAGTTTGTGTTTAGCAGGGAGAAGGCTCCAGGAAGACCTTGTTGCAGCCTCTCAATACTTGAATGGGTCTTATAAGAAAGATGGAGCAAGGCCTTTTTACCAGGGCCTGTAGTGACAGGACAAGGGGTCACCATTTTAAACTAAAAGAAGGCAGATTTATACTAGAAATAATGAAGAAATTCTGTACTATGAGGTTGGTGAGAAACAGGAATAGGTTGCCCAGAGAACCTACGGATGCCCCATCCCTGGGAGTGTTCAAGAACAAGTTGGATGGGGCTTTGGGCAACCTGGTTTAGTGGGAGGTGTGCCTGCCCATGGCAGGGGAGGGTGGAACTATCTGAACTTTAAAAGACCCTTTCAACCCAAAGCATTTTATGATTCTACGTAAGGGAAGAGAAGATAAAAAATGTTTTCTTCTTGTTTATCGTGCTCAAATTGCCAGCTGCACTCTCACCAAGATAGGAGTCACAGGTTAGCAAAGCATACTTTCCAGATGAGGTTAAGAGCACATTTGAAAAGGAGGGGGATGGAGGTTGCATTTTGCCTCTTTCTTCAAGATACCTCTCTGCCCTCTGGTTTTACCCTACTGTTCCTGTGAACTCTAGTGTTGTCCAGATACCTAGGGAAGGCACAGGAATTTAAAGACAGAGTCCGAAAATCTCATGACAGGGAAGTGAGGAACAGTAATAGAAATTCTAAAGCAGGGACAGGGAGGGGGACAGTGAGGTTTGATCCAAAGAGGTGAAAAACACTGAACTAGTACAACAAATTACTGGAATTAGTCTGAAAACACAAGAGAAACTTAAGGAAAAAATCAACACCATCAATTATTCATCATTCTTGGTGCATACCTACCTCATCAACTCAAGATAAAAGGGGAAATAAAGTGCACTTCATTAGAAACCTGCTTTCTCTGGTAACAGTTTCCAGATTTTCTAGACCACAAAGACACAATCTGTCTTTCTAAAGTGAACTCCTCTATGATATTTACAGGTATAAATTCATAGAAACAGACAATAGAAAAATTCATGGAAATGAACAAGATCCATGACCTAATACCCCATAATTTCTAGTCCACAAAGATATATGATGCTTGAGAAATAACTAAAGCATTTTGTGGGTAATTATGCAATAACATCAAGCTAAAGAGGGAAAGTGTGTTTTTGTTTTGGTTTGGTTTTGTTATCTCAGCCGGGAAGCCTTTCTTGGAGGCTGTAAACTAAATTTCTTAACACAGCCTTCGCATAAACTTTAACAAAGATAAATATAATATCCTGTGCCTGGAGAGAAGTAATCCCAAGCAGCAGGACAGGCTGTGGACTGAAGAGCAGCTCTGCTGCAGGACCCAGGGATGGTGGCAGGCAGCAAGTTGAACACAAACCAGCAGTGAGCCCTGGCAGGAAAGGTAGCCAGCAGTGTCCCAGGCTGCATCAGCAAAAATACAGTCAGTAAACCAAGGGCTATTTCATTCCACTAGACTCATCTCAGACACACCTGAAATGCTGTGCCCAGTTTTGGTTCCCACAGCTGAAGCAGTTGGAAAGGGTCCAGTGGAGGGCCACCAGCTTGAGAACTTGACATAAGAAGAAAGGTTGGAGGGACTGGATTTGCTCAGCCTGGAGTAGAGAAAGCTCAGAGGAGATCTGATCATACTTCTCGAGCATCTAAAAAGTTAGTTAAAGAGCAGATGGAGACATTCTCTTCTCAAGGATGCCTGCTGACAGGACAAGAGGCAGTGGGCATGAGCTGCTTCAGAGGAACTTCTCTCTGGATATCAGAAAAAAAAATTCTTTCCCATGATATCAGTTGAATGTTGAAAAAGGCTCCCCAGATAAGTGGTGCAATCTGCTGTGTTAGAAATACTCAAGATTATTTGAATAAATTGCTGTAACGATCTATGTTGAAGAGAAAGTGGGACCAGCTAAACTCCAGGGTCTAATCTTGTCTTTTTTGCAAATCTCTATCTGTCCAGTCTTGCTAGCCATATGAATAATGTTGTCACTACCCTCTTTGTCACAATCGTCTTTTCCCTCAAGCAGATCTCTTCACACTGGGTTTCATATATTAAAAACACTAGGTATTTTCTTTTGAAATGGGATTGGCTTTTCCCAATCTTGCTACAGAAGCTACAGCAGTGCTGTATTTTATTACATTCTTCATTTCCCTCAGACTGTAAACTTGAAGGGGTAGCAGATGGGTTTTCTCATTTGCTTATAAACCACCACAGCCCTAGATGATCAGTGTACAAACACACATACACAACATTCATTACTCTACTCTGGGGATATGTGATATTTATTTCCAGTCCTTGCTAATCTTTCATAAGCAGTTTACACTTTATTTCTCTTTAAAAGGAGGAGAAGGATGGGAGGGATAAGCATACTTCTCCCATGACACTTTCTTTTGCAGTCAAGACATTCAAGGAGAGTTATATTATGGGAGGATTTTTTAACCTTCAGTAACAAGGCTTAATTAGGGATCAAGAGCAAATGCCATAGCAAAGAAGAGGCACCTCTGAACACTCACTCTTATTGGGATTTTGTTCCAATTAAGCTGGTTAACAAGGGACGCAAGAGCATTTGCATCTGAAGTATACTTAAAGACTTCAGAGATAGCTATTACAATTTAAAATTTTACTTGAACTGAAAAATTTGAGTAAGCGGGACCTTTTGAAGATTTGATGCCTTTGTGAAAAGATGGTAAGGAAACTGTACAGCTCTTACCTCATTAAAATATTTCAACACTGCAAGGAACAAGCTCATGCTGAAACTTAAGTACAGATTTCTTACAATTCAGGAAAAGACACATCAAAGTAAAAATCATTAAAAAAAAAACAGGAAAGAAAGTCTCAGCTTGCTCTCACAGTGTCACCTGATCTGCTCAGTTTGTCACAAGGGTCACAATTGACTCACACACATACCTCTTGAATAACTACAATAACACAGTATTTTGAAGGGGGAATCCACTCCACCTCTGCAATCCTGACTTCAGCAGAAGCAAAATCAAGCTTCAGAGTTGGCCACTTTAGATCAAGCAAGTCTAAGAAGCAAAAGCAGTAACCTTGTAATAACTTTCAGTGGTAACACATCAGCAAGGGACATAGCTGTAAGTGGATAGGTAAAGCTGAGGATAAGACCTGTCTTTCTAGCACTAACCAGTATAATGTAATTGGCTGTAGCAGCAACATATTATTTTTCCACTAGAGCAAAGAACAGTAGCATTTAATCCTTTAGTTGATCCCTGACATACCACTAGTTGAGCCCTGGCAAATATAAAGTCTTGCCTTACAAGTCCAGATGGCAAGAGAAAAAAAAAAAATTAGTGTAAACCTAAATATGAAGGGAAGTCCTTGTGATTTTTTCAGGAGTAAAAGAAAAACTCAGTTTTTCCAAAAGAAGTACAGATGACTTCATACGAGACCTTAAATTTCAGAGGGAAACTGTGTGGCATGACTATCTTAATCCACTCTATTTTACATAAGCATCCAGGTAAGTTAATAATACTATTTTCTAGTCATGAAAAGCCTTCATGAGAAAGGTGTACATGGCTATATGAGTTAATATAGTCATTCTTTTTTTCAGAAACTTAATAAGCTTTACAGGCGAGAGGGACAAGATAAATTTCAGAATTTGTAGATATTCGTAGTGGCTAAAATCACTCCTTTTTATTGCAGAGAGGAAATATATAAAAGAGAATCCAGTTTCAGGAGGTTGTGTTTTGTACCATTTTTTCCCAGATCTCTAGAATTAGCCTGAAGGATCCTTTTAGAGAGTAGGTAAATATATATATAAAATATTAGGACAACACTGCAATGCAATGAGGATGTTAAATTGTTCCTCCAAGGAGATGACATAACTAATCCTGACATAATTTCCAAGCAGCAAAGCAAAACTAGGTCAAATCACATTGACCTATCTAACATAATAAGCCCCTTTTTTCAGATTTTTACAATGTAGACTGTGTCTGCAGGCATTAATGTCCTCTGTTATCAATGTATAGTCTTGTCACTCTGCTTTAATGTCTTATCACCATGTTGTGTTAATTAGACCAAAACAATATAGTGCACTTTTGAACTACTTAGCTCCCAGTTTGAAGTCTCTGCCTAATCTATACTTTTGAGGTTATCCAGCTAGAAATGAAGTCATTAACTCTTCAGAGTCACTTGTTTCAGTAGGTGCTACCAAGGTTGGTGGAATAGTGTAGCTTTGCATACAGGTCAAAATCTAAGCACTGTAAGTTGCATATTGTTTGTCTAACACAATGTCTGTCTGCATAGATAATGTCCATCAACTAGCAAAATGCACACCAATTTTGATACCACTTCACACCAGGCAGATCCCAGATAAAGAGTGAGTATCATGTGTGCTTGGCTATCACATGTCCTTACTCTAGCATTTGTCCACGTGCAGCGCCCTGAGAGGGACAGCCCTTTTGCTTGTCCAGGACAGCCTTCCCTTCCTGTACTCTTATTGTTCCTCTACACATTAGATTTACAGCACACGTGTTTTGCAGTGAGACTATAAACAGAGTTGTGTAGGGGTCTGGCTACAGCCTCTCATGACTTCCAGAAAAAACTGAAACAGGAGAAGTGTCTGTGTGGCTGCCTCCAGAGCTAAGGTGGGACTGGAGAACGAAAGGCTGAGTGCTTGAGGACCCGACTTCCCAAGGAGCTGGAGCTCACTAGGAAGGAGTAAAGAAGCAGAGGCAGGAATTAGGCAGAACTTGGTGGTCCAGAAAGCAAAAGATGACAATGGGGTTTAACTCTCCCTGCAGAATATATGAATTTAGTAGTAAGGGCATAATCCATAATCTTGGCGAAAAAAAAATAATAAACAAAACAACAACAAAAAACAATATGTTCCAGTGATAAAACAACACTTTCAAAGATTGCTTGGTGATGAAGAATACCATAAAATTGGAATACTGGCCATTCTTATGATAAAGTGTCTGGATCTGGAAACTCCAATTATAAATATGTAGACATGCAGTTGGGTATTTTTTTTTTCACTTCTTGTTCCTTTTTTTCTTTCTAATGCCTCTAATTACCTCTCAGGAAGAAAAATATAAATCAAAACCAAAAAAAAAAAAAAAAAGGAGGATACATGTTTCCATATGGGACAACTACTGGAGAGGAAAAAAAAAATAATTTTGTTTTGATTTCTCAGAGTTTTTTAGAAGAAAACACCAGGGCTCAGCTAAAGCTCATAATAGCTTATAAGAAAAAAATAAAAGGGGAAAACCCAGAGGTGGCTGGGGGGTCTCATCTGAGCAAACTCTTGCTCCTCTTGACTAAAAGTAGTGCATTGGTTATCTGGTATCAAAAATGAGCCCAAACTACTGCTCTGGTGAGGGGTGGGGGGGGGGTGGTCTTAGTGCTCCTGCTGTGGCTTCTCAATAATTAAATAGCTGGAGACCAAAAGGGGCAAGTTAATGCCATTAGTCATGAGCACCTGCTTGGGATGTAGAGCAGGTGCAGGACTGGGATTTCAGCCTGCATATCCCACAGAAGACTGCTGCCCCTGTGGGGGCAATCCTCCATTTAAATGGACCAAGAAAGTCTCTAGTACCCTGAAAAACTCCGTGACATAACAGAGAACTTTGTTTTTCCCAATTTTTGTTCCACACCGTGATGAAGCAGGCATCCAAGTGAGGTGGGCAGGCAATGCCACCAGCCTGCAGCCCAAGCAGTGCAGGGCAACCAGGGTGAAACACGACAGCCACCAGCATCGCCAGAGGCATGTGAAAGATGTTGGCCTCCCCACCTCAAAACACAGTACAATTGTCATAGCATCTCACCTGCTCCTTTCTGAGGCCATGAAATACCCCTCTCTAAATGTTTTCATTACAGTCTATCATGCTGCAATGAAAAATCCTATCAGCCGTGTGGATCTCCTCATTACTGTCCCACTAAGCCAGGAATAAAAGCTTGAACTCTCTATTATTTGTTTTACTGTCTCAAAATTGTTCTTACACCCAGCTATCTCAACACTTATGTAACCAGAAAAGTTTTATTCTACTTCAGGGCCAAACAAACATAGCCTATTTGCCAGTTTTTTAGTCTTCCCATATCCCCCTGGGAAGATATAAATTATAATGATAAACAACCAAGACATGACAGCAAATAGGAAAGAATTTTAAAGAATTAAGAGCTATTTTCATTGTTTAGGAAAGAGATCAAAATCAGCTTCCTACCCTGCAGTGCCTTTTCCAGCTTTCAGACAGAGTGGATTCTATACCATAAGCCAGGGATCTCAGGGATATACAGTAATTCCTTACAGCTTGCTAAAGCATTACAAGCTCCAAGATGTAATAAAAGACCTCAAACCCAAGAAGAGGCTAAAGAACAGAGTACCCTTGCAAGTCTGAAATTCAGTTCAAACAAAACCCAGTGCGCATTCAAAAAGCTATTCACAGAGTTGTATGCAAATACAGGTCTGCTCCTTTCTCCTAGCTCGGTCTTCACCCTCAGCCAAACCAAATTGTTTCTCCATCTTTCCATTTACTGAGCTTCAGCATATCTATCCCCTGAGCATTTACCACCATGATCTCCTCGTCCCCAGCAGCTCGTTTTCCTCAACCCCAGGCTGCAGCAGACCCCTTACCTCTTCTCCTACTCTGCGGAGGGACTCTGAGCTCTGGCAACTTTTTTTTTTGCAGAGCTCCAAAACTGCTGGAGCACTCTGTGTCGCTGCCTGCCTGCCTGCCTCCCCGTCCCTCCCCAGCAGCGAAGCTCTGGGACCGGGCAGCAGTGGGAAGGCGTCAGCCAGCACATCTGAGTGCCGCGCAGGCGGGAGGGAGAGAGCCGGAGACAGATCTCATCAAAGGTAGGAGGCCTGGTGGGGATCAGAGAGACGGAGATACACATCTAAATAATTCAGGAACTAATAAAAGCTTTGGGCTGGGTTCTCTCCAAGCTGGGAGAGAAGGCTCAATTTTGATGTATTTTCTGCTGCCATTGATGCAGAATGCAGTGTTACTTAATAACCCGATGCTGATAAACTAACCTTATTTTAAGAGTATTCCACATGAAGTTAACGAGGAAAGTGACTGTGCCCAGTTTTGTATTTTTATAGCCTTAGCGTTAGGTTGAAGTTCTATCATATGAAGATTTTGAGGACTCAAGTCTGACCTCTACAGGTGGGCCGCTGAAATAGGTACAGTATCTTTTGATCTCAAACTGTATATCACATTTTTAGGTGTTGGAGAAAGGTAATGGACCAGATGTAATATAAAACCCCAGGCTACCATCACTACATCATTAAAACCTTATTTTTAAAACACCAGTATCTGTGGTAATTTGGTTCATACAAATGCCTTCTTGCAAAATGCATCCACTGTGCAGCAAAACCAGAAAAAGCACATCCAGCATGAACGTTTTTACATTCAAAAGTGTTACAGGGTTTTGCTTCTGCTTTTTATTATCCCTCCTCCTCCTTCCCCAATCTTCCATATGATCTGCTCCTTCAGCACTACAGAAACAAACACTACTTTGAAACTGATAACATACATTTGTGTTTTGCAAAACTGATGTTTTTAAATGCCCTGATTGGTGCCACCTTTTTCTAATCAGAACCAACCACTCTAACAAACTGCCCTTTGTCCGGTGATCCTGTCCCCTCTGTTCCCACCAACCTACAGCACATGTTGCCATAGCTACACTGCATGTCTATTTACCACACAAGTGATCAAAGGAGGCAGACAACACACATACACACATGCACAAAAACCTCGCCAGGCTTCCTACAGAGCAATGTCCAGCCACTAATTAACTGATACACTCCCAGCCTGTGGACTCTGTACACTTGTTTTCTTTATTCTGCATGGTACACAAAAAAACAGCATTCTCTGAGATGTTCATGCTTCCCTTACAGACCAAAAAAAACAACGAAACATCCTAGGAGGAACTTTAAAGAGAATTTCCTAAAGCAAGACTAAGGACTACAGCACCCCAGGATAAGAAAACAGCTTTTCCACTGAGGAATACATTAAGAATTCTAAACGTTATGCAAAAGAAAATAGGAAATAAGAAACACATGCTAGGCAGTTAAACATCTGTAAGGAAAGGGGATGATTTTGAATTTTGCATGTGTTATTCACTGAAATCGTATGCAGCATTTATTCACTTGGTGAATTGTATACACACTAAAAGCTGTACGTCTGCAGTCATGATAAATAATTGTAATGGCCTTATGTGCCTTAGAAACACAGTTTTTCATTTTTAGGTGGCCTGTCAGTTAACAGTCATTTTGTTGGACCTCTTTGTGTGACGAAGGGCTTAACTCTGCCTTGATGAAAGTCAATGGGACTTCAATAGGAAGAGGCCAAAGTAAGGAGCTGCATTTGTTGTCTTGACACTCCCATGAACAGCACTTCAGGGATTTGTTGTGGGTGAAAGTGAGTGAAAATGAAGTATTAAAATTCTTCAAACATTTGACTTTCTATGAACTAGGCTTAGGGAACTTAAAACAGAGCCCACAGTGCCCTCTCCAGTTCTACAGCAAACTCAGGGAATCCAGCCACGCGACGGCCTCCAGCCACATGAAACTGCTGCTCTAGCACATGAAGGCTGAGTGTCTTTTCAGGAGTTTCCGTCACTTGCAAGTTGCCTTGCTTAGGCATGTCTTTTTAAGTAACTAACTGAACAGAGTAGTCTGCAAAGTAGAAAATACGTTACGCTTGACGTACATTAAGTGTAATTCTTACTTGTCAAGTTAGTTTGTTTTTTTTTTTTTCTTTTTCTCTTGCAACCATGTTAAATACCTTTAAAAAATGCACTTCTGCTTCCTATCATTAGTTTTTCAGCACCCTAGAACAAAAAAAATGGGTGTATTTTCCTGTGGATACTTAAACTTTTACAAGTATGCAGTAACCAGTATACTTTCATAGATGTCACATGCAGAGCAAGAGGATGGAAATTTTCCCATTTTGGTTACTGAAATTTCTACACAAGGTCATTATTTATAACTGACAGCAAGGAGACAGCTCTTGCTGAGGTTTTTAATTACTAGCAAAAAATGTCTGCTTCTTTATACCTGTCTCATTTATAAACATCAACACAACATCCTACACTAACCCTTGTTACTAGCTAGAGACCATTGTCCTGGTGTAGTGGTCAAGTAGGTTGAATCTTATCGGTTCAACAGTCTGCTTATTACATTTCTACAGTAATCCTTGCAATTCTTTTGGGAAATGAGTGTTTTTGTCTTGGAAGTGCTATTGTTCACTACCTGTGGACTGCCTTTGGGCTGGTTCAGACATCAGCACAATGCAGTTTCATTCCAGTGCTAGCAACACACTACTTACCTGCCTGATGGCCAACTTTGCAGCCTCAAGTTAAGTTATAGCTACCACCAAGAATATCTCCAGGTGGGAACAGTGGCTCCCAGAGCTTGGTAAGAGGAAGGAGTCAACCCTGCCCCTCATTGCCTTATAATACCTGGCATAAGGATGGGGAAGAGAGCACCCGGGAAGAGCAGGAAAGACAACAGGACAGGTAGGGAGGACACTGTGGAGAGGGAGGATTTCTGGGCAAGCAGGAAAAGTAGGTAAAAACATCTCTCTGCTGCTCTGAATAGGAGGGCAGTAAATGGGCCAACAAGAAAGTCATGTTCCTATTTCCCATAAAAATGACAAACTAAAGGAAGGGGTGAAGGCTCCAGATGCATGTGACATTTCCTGCTCCTAAGTGTCTGCTGTAATGGTTTTTCATAACCATCTTTCGTGATTAGTTCATAGCTTGTTACAGCCTTTAGTTCCCGCTGAAACATGAAATCTGCTGCTGGGGCCAGTGTGCCTAGCCTCTGCACACCCTTGGCTGCCATCAGCTCCATGGTTTTCACCCCTCCAGCGCTAGCAGCACACACAGCCTTCCCCTGCCAAACTGAAAATATTTGTGCACAAAACCAACCAGACCTGGAGAAATACTTCTAAATTGTTCACTTGGCTCGGGGTGAGAAACTGTGCTCACGGGCAGGTGTTTAAACAAGCTCTGGCAGCTCTTCAGCTGGCTCTCCCCACACCTCCCCAGGAGGAGTAGCTGGGCGGGATGCCGTGCAGGCGGGGAGCGCGCTCACCCTGTGCATCGCTCCAGAGGGGGAATGAAAGGAGGCAGGCACCCGCAGGACGTGCTGGGCCATGCACGAGTAAGCTCCTCTGTGTCTGTGCCTGCACCTCTTCTTAGGCGGGAATGCCTCCCTCCCCTCCTCCTTCTCATGCCTCTTCTTTCAGAGGGGGAAGGAGGGTACCCATGCACACTGACACTCTTCACCTTCTCCATTCTGTTTTAGCGCACCAGCTATGAAGCTTTGTTACACATAAAACCATATGCTTCAGGTAGAAATATTTCAGATGAGCGAAGTGTGTGTTTCCCAGAGCATTTTACTTTTTTATTACCATCCTGTAACATTTCTGCTTCTTTCTATATTCTCCATTGGCAACCCCCTGTGCCAAAGTACCCTCTTGTGGTGATAATGATTTCTGATAACTGTGTGCATCCAACTGACCAACTTTAACTATGCAATATACAAAATGCTCTTCATTTTGCTTCACAAGGACAAAAATTTCTCTCTTAAAAGCTATGAAATATATATATATATTTTTTCTTTTTTTTTTTTCTGCTTGTGGGAGAAAGAAATATCAGTCCTCTTTACCTGTATTCTCTCTTTCTTCTCCCTTCTCCACCTCCCTTAACATTGAGAAAAATGGTGTGAGGAAGCTGAGATTTTCCACCATGATTTCAGAAAGTGAGTGAAAAACAAATGCTCCATTTGCCCTACAGGTGCAAAATCCTCACACATGCACTCCCTGGACATGTACTATAAAAGTCCCACTGGGAGTTGAATGAATAACACCCACACAGAAGAGAGAACCTAGAAAACATCTCTCATTTCCTCATATCTACCCACTGCCTACCTAGAAAATAACATATTAAGTGTTATTCCATTCGGAAGTGGACTGGCAGGGCTTTTTAAACTGGGACAGATCTCTGATTCAGTCTTAAGATACAGCCCAGCCAGTTTCCCTCGCTCCCACAAGGCTCTTCTAACTGCACATTGTTGTTGCGAAACTATGAACAGTGAGAATCAAAAACATTTTGCCACTGTGCCTTTTAACTGGGAGAATGAGTATAAAAGCTCCTTTTGTCCCTTCAGGTGAATAGAATTCTTAAAAAAAAAAAAATCTCATTTGAATAATCTTGGAAAAAGATCTCTAGAAAACCCATCTTAAGGTACTTTTGTGAAGTGGTAAGACAGCTTGAAACTACTACATTTTAAAACAATCAGAAGATTAAAGCACTGGCAGGCAAGGAACTCATGCGGAGCTGTTTAAAAAATTATCCCTGGGCTACATTATTGGCATATTTAGCCTTATAACACAGCAAGTTCTTTCCTTTTACATGTCACAAACACGGCTGCAAGACAGTCTACACAATGCATTTAAACCCCCGCAAACAGGAATCGATTTACACATCTCGTAGACGGCTTTCGTACCCCCCACAAAACTCAGGCACACAACGACCTGCACAGCATCACTTAGTACTTGGAAGACTGAACTGAAAGGCAAAAACCTTTAAATCGCTTAATTTTTTTCTCTTTCCCTGAAACTTGCTTTTCACAAGGCTAAGGAGGAAAAGAAAAAAAAAAAAAAAAAAAGAGAGAGAGAGAGAAATCTCAGCAGAAGCTTGTACCAGTACTACCAAACCGAAAAGGCAGCATGCCTGGTGCTGCTGCCCTGAGGAGCCCCAGGGGCAGCTGCTCCTCACCTGCCTCATGTTGAGCTTCCCATCATCCATCCATCCACTCGGGAAGGGGCTCACACCACGCTGCTATCCGCAGGGCAGAAATCCATCAAGTTTCCCACTGTACGCAAGTTTTTCTCCCCGTCTTGCTTGTTGGTTTGTTGTTGTGTGGGTTTTTTTGTTTGTTTGTTTTGTTTTCTTCCTCTTTTATCCTTTGCTGGGGGGACTCTTCCCAAGACAATGTCAAGTGTCCCAACCTTCCTTCCCAGCCTATTAAAAGTCAGGAGCAGGGAGGCAACTGTCCGCCTGGCTCTTATTTCAAACCACAGCTCAGGGATGTAGTAGTTGGCTGAATTAGGCCATGAAATAGCCTCACCAATCAGGAGAAAGGGGAGGGAGGTAGAGCACAGAAAGGCTGCCTACATGAGGATTAGGAAAGCTTTCAAGGATTTGAAAGACTGAAAGCAGCTGGAAACAGTGTCTAGGGCTACAAAGAGGGAAGTCAATTTGTGGTGTGAGAGATTATTCTCATTCTCATCTAACTGCTCTGGGTCTGCTTAAAGCTGAACGGGCTCCCAGGACTTAAGTAAGAAAATGTAAATGTCCAGCGAAACTCCCGAAATACCAGAGCGATGCAGAAACACTTAACAGCAGCCCCGCAAAGTGGCAATATCCCGTACTAGCAGGAGCCACAGGCACTCCACAAGCACCGATTTCCTCACGTCAGATTAAAAAGTAAATTGGTTCATGACATGGGCAGGAAGTTAGTAAAATACACTATGCCAGTTACATGAAGAGAAAGCGTCTGTCTGCCGGAGGGTATGTACAGGAATCGGCGAATTTTGTTGCAAGGTTTTATTTGTCATGGTGAAAAATATTTAACCATCATTAGCATGTTATCTGCTTTTTATTCTTTACAGAGGGTGATTTCCTGGTTTCTGAAGCTTAGTTCCTTGTTCAAGATAGCACTGGAACCCAATTGCAAATTTAAAGATTTTTTTTTTATTTATTTTAACAATGAGATCAGCTTTTATCTGCTGCCCCTCAGTGGCTTTCATTAAAATAAACAAACAAAAGGGCCAAAAAAAAAATGTAGTGCTATTGCTGTTTGAGTTACACCCTTCTTGAGTAGAAAAAAAATAAATGTGGAGAAACAGAAAACTGCCAATTCATACCACCCACTCTTCTCCAATTTCTTTATCTCTCACTTAATATCAGTTCCAAAGCTGTTAGACTTTCTGTTCTTCTCTAAATGGAAATCTGTCTTTTGATCTCAGGGGACAATCAGACAAATCTGATGTCTGAAGAAAAGCTCCAACATCATGGATTTGTTTCTGCAAGGGATTTATCTACCAAGGCAAAAGCTAGTCACTATCCAGCAAAATTCCTATCAGTACAAGAAATCTTATTGAATTGAGCTACAGGAAAAAAAAGAAAAGAAAAAAAAAGCCATTACAGTGATGTGCTGCCAGGATTTTAATTAAAAGCTTCTTAAAATATATTTCATTTTAGTTTATGATAAGCTCCAGAGCTGGGTATGTCACGAGGAAAGGAAGAATAGGTCTGAAAAATCTATACATTTGCTTTCCCACTGAAAAACAATAATTATTTTTCTCATAAGTGCCACCAAGAAGTTTGCATAATATTGGCACTATCCAGCTCAAAAGTAATGCATGGATGAAGGAAAAATTTAACGTAAAGCACCATTGCACTTTATCCTGGGCCAGCTGTGTTCATCTGGTTTATGTCCTAAAGTGGACGTATCCAGTTATGTGCTTTAACTTGCAACCCCAACCAAGTATCCTGAGGGAGTCTCATAAGATAAGACTTAGCTATTTACACTAGCCCAAGTAGAGACAACTCCTCCAGTGATGGTCTAGTCCTGCACACTTGCGCAATGGCTCCAAGCAGCTGCAATGCACAGAGACGGGTACATTAGGAGTAGGAATGCTTGTCCTCTGATCCCCAAACATAGCTCAGTGGACACATGTCACTTGAAATGAGTATGTGGTATTTGAAGACCTTTTACTGTTAAATCTGTGAGAATCCTCTCCAGGCTGCATTCAAAAGGGTAAAAATGCTTTTCTGAAAATAATTTGTACCTTAAAGAGAAACTTTATTGGTGAAAGTGATTTAGTAAAAGAAGCAAAACTTACAAAATTAGCAAGGACTATGAAGGATTTACCCCAAATCCTTCTGTTTAGTTTTGGGGCCTTCAGGAGGCCAGTTCCAGACTTTCATATGGAAACATAGCAAAAGATTCAGCAGAAACTCCAACATTATAATGATAAAACAATCAAACTTTTTCTGGAAACAGACACCTTATAATAAACAACATACACTCCTCAGAGGATATGATGGTAATTGCATTTTTTCTGAAAATGTGGCATCAAAAATGAGTTAATTACTTGGGATAAAATCTCAGTGTTAACATAAAAAACAAACAAACAAAAAAACTTTCCAAAAATAAAAATTAGCAATGACATGCTCAGGGTTGGCAGGAGCTAGTCTTTCACTGAAATAACCAAGTGTCACAGGCAGGCTCCATTCAAATTCTGCCATTCACTTTCCACTTTTGAGGAATGTGTTCTGGAATCAGCCCACATGACAGTAGTACTGTCACATGCAGAGGCTAGGTTTTGTACTTCTTAATGATTTCTAGCTTGAGAGGAGGAGAAAGGGTCCACATCTGAGTTACTTTTGAAGATAGTCAGTCTCCAAAGGCACAATGGTACGGATAGATGTGAGGAAGAACTGCCACTTTGGATACAAGAAAAGACAGATGTTTTTTACATTTTCCTCTGAATATTTGGTTTCACACCTATAACCCCAGTGTATATGTGTGTGTGAGAGACAAAAAGTCGTATTATCTTCTGGTAAGTGAAAGAAGATTCTGGCTCTGAAGAAAGAAACTTTTACAGTCTATCCAGTGGAAATCTATAGAGGAAAGTGTAGCGTGTGGAGGTAGGTGGTGCCAAGTATAAGTTCAGGCATCACTGAGAGCAAACACCTGTATAAGCAAGAGCAAAGTCATGTCTGGGAGACTGATAGTTTTTAAGGGATTCTCATGGAGGTAAATTAAAAGACAAATGGTTGCAAGTACTAGTAGTGGGATGAGGATTAGCTCAGTGGACACTACAGTGGATAAGTTTAAAGGTGATAAACTGTAGCAAAGCAAAGACAGCAATCATGAAAAATTCAGCACTAAATTAAGAAATTCAGCACCGTTTCAAAATGTGAAACTTTCACTTGTTCTAATTTGTTAACTAAGCCTTTCTTAATTAGCTTCATTCTTTTCAATAAATTGCCAAATACAGGAACAGTTTTGAACAGGTGGACCAGATGCAGAGCAACCTAACGTGGAATTACTTGGTCACTGGAGTTTTTATTATATAAAGCAATTTTACATAGTGCAGGCCAGCCAGGTCCCTGCCAGTCACAGGGGTGAGCAAAATGGGAAGTGGAGGAAAGGACTTTCTCTCATTAGCTGAATTTCAGCTGCCATGGAAATCCTTCTGGGCCCAGAGAATTCAATATGAGTTGAAGACAGAAGAATCACTTTGTGTCCTTACTGAGCTGGGCCAGATAGATACAGACCAGTCCCCAGGACCTGATTATATCCAGCGGAAGTAAAAGAGTTACAACAGAGCAAATCATGACCCAGCATATAGGTTAGAAAGAACACTTTATGATATGAAGACTATCACAAATATGTTGCCTTTAAGTTGCAGTGTAAACAACTGATAAAAAAAAAGATTTTTTGTTGTTGTTGTTTAAACTGGGAGGAAAAGGCAATACTTACATCCAAACTATCAGTGTTGTAATTAATTTCTAATGTGTTTACAGTCCTTCCCTAGTAGATTTAAATTGGCACTTGCTGGAAGAGTGGGATGTCCAAACTACAAAATACTATTTAATAACCATAGATAACACTAGAATATATAACTCCAGGCAACACTGGAATGTAAAAATAACCTCCAGAAGAACTGGCGAAAAATATTTGAATTAGAGCGTTGTAAGGTAAAGAAAGCTTTCTGAAAATACCGTATAAAAAAGAAGAAACTCTGAAATAGTATCAATATAAACAAAAACATGGAAACACCTGTTCTCAAGATGTGAAAGTGTCACACAATAATTTTAAAATACATAGTCAACGAATATAAGAAAGTGCAGAGCTGAATCTTGCAAAGCAGTACTTAACTGCTTTTATCAACATCACTGTGGTGAATGGAAGGAAGATAAACTAATTATCTTGGCAGAGTGTCTGGCATGGGTATTTAAATGTACATGTTTTCCAACAGAAGTTCAAAAATAAGACCAGCAATGTCAGACATCCTTAAATTTACAAATATGTACTGAAAGCCACAGTGCAGAAAGAAGTCCTTAAGGCAGACCTTTGGGAAATTCATTACCTTCAAGAAAGATGACTCAACCTTTTGGCAGGCTATCACTGAAAAAGGCAGAGATGAGAGAGATCAGAGCATGCTGCAGTCCTCTTGGTAGAGTGGTCCTTAGATGACCATTCCCCCTCACTCTGTTATTTACAGCATCCCCCAGACTGCTCTGGTCTCACTTGGAGCTGTACCAGCCACAGGCAAAAGAGAAGGGAAGGTGTTTTCAGGACACATTTTTGTCCATCACTTACACAATCTAAACAATCCACAGCTCAGGCAGACATACGAGGTAAAAAACAATCTATCTGTACCTGCTACATGACAAAACTGACTAGACTTTTTGATTAAGGTATTTTAATCAGAAGAATGTTTTCTGGATTTTATTTCATTGCATCTGTGCTACAAGGCAGATTCTTGATCTGCTAGGCTGAACAAGTTGGTGCACATTCATGTGTAATAAATCAGTGATAAGAATTGTCTGATAGTCTGTTCCAAAATTATATGGAAGTACAGTCAGTTAAAGAGACTGACAAAGAAGGATGCTATGAGGGTTCAGAGTTGCTAAAACATTCGTTCTCTAATATAGGTACACACAGAATTTAATGCAAATCATAATTACTATTGTTTCTCCATTTTATTTGTTAGGATTTTACCATTAGTTAATAGTTTAATCACAATGATATCTCATTAGTTTAAAAAGTAATAGATAATAGTTAAATTACATATGTTTTTTTTTCTTAACAGTCCAGACTTAAGAAGCATCAATGAAACCAAAAATGACTACAAGTTTTTGGGCTAAATGAAAGTAGCCATAATGTAAAAGCCAGTATTAATCAGGCTGTACAACAAGCAGACTACTGCAATTATTTCTAGAAAATTTTTTGTGTGTGTTCACATGCCTGTGTAAGAGAAATATATTCATATTTTTAGGTGGAAAAAAAAAAACACATAAAAATTCTTGTTCTTTTTCTGATTAAGAGAAAGAAGTTTTAAGATTGCCTTCCCTACAACTGAGCTAACTCTTTCTCTAGCCAGGATGCCAATGCATCACAATGTTTGTCGTGAAATTAGGTCTGCAGGGGGTGGGCTGGGGAATGACAATAAAAACCTAAACCCAATCCTGAAGTCACCATACTCCACCCAGGAAAACCTGTTTATGCAACTGAGAATTTGCTCGTACGCATGACTCATGATTTGACTTTTAAGCCTCTGGAGTTCACAGGGTTACCGTCAAGGTCAGTTTACCAATGAAATATCAAATTACTATCCCTTCCCATTGTTTCAGCATGGCCCTTGGTACTGATTATGTAACATATTTATGTGGGAAGTTTTACACATACACGCACAAAAATCATATTCTTTTAATTTCAAATGAGAAAAAGAGTGAAAAATAAAAAGAACCTTCTTACCAGAGAATTTTAAATTAAGCTATTCAAGGACGTGGGCAGACATCACAAAGCATTAGTTGTAGCAGTAAAGTGGGAGACAGTTTCAGAGAGTCTTCCCTATTGAAATTAATGGATTTTCTCACCAGGAGCACTGCTTAAAATTATTATGTATATGCCAGCTAAGGACAGGTTTGAAACACTACGCTGTTAAGCAGGCCAATCAGGAGTGCTACCCTGAGAGGACAGGCCTGGCCAGGTCTCGCCCTTCTATCTGTGCCAAGTAGCACTTTTGTAACCTTTAAACTGTTTTCAGATGGTATGAGCCACTGTACTTCATCCTTTTTAATTACGGACATATATCATATAGGTTTACCACCTTCCAAAAGAATTTTTACTTTATTTAGCTCACATTTCCAGATGTGTCCCCTCCTTAGGCCTCTCTTTTTTTGTTAAAAGGCACTGGTAATAAAAGACAATGACTACAAAGGTAATGTACTTCTCCAGGCAAACCAGTTTTATAATCCAATCCTTTGATTCTCGTTCTATAAAGTATCCTTATTAAAAATACTAAAATAATAATATTACTAAAGAAAAACAACAGACTGGTCCATGAAAATTATGTTTTTATAGTTGGTGTTAAACTTTTTTCATGAAGAAAATCGGATTCAGGTAAGACTTTTAGACTGTGAAGGCCAGCACAGAGATGAAATGCATACCACTAGGTTCTAATTTCTCCATCTCTTACTTCCACAGTTTATTAATAATCTGCATTAGTCACTTCAACACTAAAATTCACAGATATTGCCAAGTGTGTCCTATTTCATGAGTACACGTGTTTTTAACAGGGAGACACAGCCGTTCTAAGCCCTGCCTGTAACACACTCTCTGACATCATTTTTTCACCAAGAACACGAAAAAAATATACAGAAGTAGCTGCTACTGCCTGTTACACCAACAGTGTAAGTGCATGCCTTCTAAGCTGTTCATGTAGATTTTGATCCCTAGGGCCACACTTTGTCACATATGCTCATACCCTCCCTCTTTTTACAACGTCTTCATTAGCTTATATTTTGCAATAATACATTATGAGACTGCAATGATACATGAAGGTCCTACTTCCCATTTCATAAAGGCCTTTTTCAGATCTCTTGGGCACAAAGAAGGTCCTTTATGTAAAGGACAATTGTGGGTGATGTCCTGGTAATCCTGTTACCTGAAGCCACTCATGCTTTCATTTCTTCCAGTCTCCTATCTACCTTCTGGGTTTAAGAATGAAGAACTTGCTACTGCAGAGTGCAGCAGTACAAAACAGGACAATAAGATCCCTCCGCACATACAAAGGAATTATGCTAATTGTGCAGCCATGTTACCTAGTAGTGATTTGGTAATCTTTGATTTTGCTACCCTCATTCTGTGGGTGAACTCAGGATCAGAAGTATTATATCCAAAGTATATTGAACTTCACACTGAAGTGAGAGACAAAAATATCAAGAACTCAAAACCAAAGATTTTCAGGATTTAAATAATTTCCATATATCTTTTATCAAGGGAATTCTGAATTCAGATAACTGATAACCACCCGCCTCTCTATGAAGTTTATAGACTAGGAAAATGAAGTCCACCACAATAAAGGACAAAGCACAGAGTCCTTTGGGAAAAGGTGATGACACGTGAACAGAGTAACTCTGCACACCATCCATACATCCTTAGCTTTGGGGCTGTTGGGCACAGAAATAGCACTGCAGAAAAATTCACCGGCCATACCCACATTTTAAACTTCAGAAGAGTAAGGCCCTAACCACTTGCAGCTTGGAAACTGAAAAGGAAGGGTGAGCATCTGAAATGCAAATTCTCTACAACCAGAAAGATCATTAATGCTATGGGTTTATGTGATTCAGAAGCCTGCAAATGAAATAAATGCCTCGAGATTATTTGTAAATTGATAACTGCTTCAAGGGAGGTATCTGCACTTATATAGTTATTTTGGGTACCTTCCTATGAGTTGCAATGTTCAATGCTTTCAGGGAACCTTTCCCTATTATGTTGCCTCTGTTTGGTCACCACATACTACTAAAGCCTTCTGAGAAGTTGTAGTGGGTTTACGTGGCAAGGTTTTGGTAGCAGGGGGCCATAGGGGGGGCTTCTGTGAGAAGGATCTAGAAGCTGCCCCATGTTTGGTAAGGGCCCCACTGCTGACCAGAGCTGAGCCAATAAGTGATGTTGTTTTGCGCCTCTGCGAGAGCATATTTAAGACAGGGGAAGAAAAACGCTGTGCCACACACAGCAGCTGGGAGAGTGAGAGGAGTGAGGAACAGCCTTGCAGGCGCCAAGGTCAGTGAAGAAGGAGGGGGAGAGGTGCTCCAGGCGCCGGAGCAGAAGTCCCCTGCGGCCTGTGGTGAGGACCATGGTGAAGCAGGCTGTCCCCCTGCAGCCCATGGAGTACCACGGTGGAGCAGGGTTCCACGCTGCAGCCCATGGAGGAGACCACGGTGGAGCAGGTGGACCTGCACCGACGGAGGCTGCGGCCTGTGGAAGACCCCTGCCGGAGCAGATTCCAGACTGGACCTGTAGCCCATGGAGAGGAGACCATGCAGGAGCAGGTGACCTGGCAGGAGCTGCTGCCCATGGGGAAATCCAGGTTGGAGCAGTTTGCTCCTGAGGGATGGACCCTGTGGTACAGACCCGTATCTGGAGCAGTTTTTGAAGAGCTTCTGCCTGTGGGCAGCCCACGCGGAATCAGTTTAGCAAGGACTGCATCCCGTGGGAGGGACCCCACAGCACAGGGGACGAGAGTGACCAAGAAGGAGCAGCGGAGAAGAAGCGCTATAGACTGACCATAACCCCCATTCCTCCCTTCCCCTGCGCCGCTCGGAGGGAGCAGGTGGAAGAGGGTGGATAGGGGGAAAGGTGCTTTTGGTTTCTTTCCTTTGTCTCTCACTTCTCTAGCTTGTTAGTAATAGGCAGTAAATCTTACTATCTCCCTATGCTGAGTTGGTTTTGCCCGTCACAATAATTACTGCGTGATCTCCCTGTCCTTATCTCAACCCTTGAGCCCTTTTCATCATATTTTCTCCCCGTTCCTCTTTGAGGAGGGGGAGTGAGAGAGCAGTTGTGGTGGGGCTCGGCCGCCCACCCGAGTAAAACCACCACAGAAGTAAACTGAGGGCATTTACTATGGGCACACTGTGAGTGAAGGTTAATGCATACTCACCACTCTGCTCCCTAAAGTGAATCCTTGTACCCACTAATTTTTCACTTTTGATAAATAAAACGGATACATTAAAGGAAAAATAGAAGGGCAAGGAGAAAGCAGATATTATTAGACAGGGGAGTCGTGAATCTCAACATTTTTTACACATTTATCTTTCAGTGTAGCTCTCTCCAAGAGATAATGTCATTAACATTTTACAAATATTAGCAGGGCATTTGGCGCACATTTCATTAAGATGTTGCAGTGTCTCAAACAGGTGATGGGGTTGCTATGGTTACTATAGTCTCTTAAGCTGAATACTAAATAGGTTCACAAAATATATATTCTTACTTGTTATGTAAAATATTAGTTGCCCAGCTGGCATTCGTTTTTGTACCCCTTTTAGTTTGTCAAGGACTTTCCACCCCTTCATCTTTCAAATAAAGTGGATTTTAGTACTGTTTAGAGAAAGGAGAGGTCACTAACCATTCTTCTCCTTCAGGAAAGGGGACAAGTTAGGTACCTCATTATCTAGCCTGTTTATAATTAAATCTAAAAATGACTGCTCCACTGTACTGGAATTGTGAGAGCTTTTATTTCTGAGGATTTAATGAGTCATGGAAACGTGTTTACAAGGCAACAAGCCCTCACTACACAAAGAACTCAACATTAGCATGGCAATAGACCATATAGCTTTTAATGGCCTGAACCTTTTGTTTCACATGCAGACCCAGCCCAGAGATTGTCCCACCACCAACATTTGATCCAACGTTTCTTTCATTTGGGATACTTTTTTGCCAAAGGACCTGAAGGTGATATTTAGGAAGTCTATTATCAGGCATGCAAATTGGGAGAAAAATGTGTCACATCAAATCATGACGATTTAATAAGGTATTACTCATGGGCTAATGCTTTCATGTGCTGCCTACTCAGAAGGGCAGGTTAAAAAGGAGTTACTGTAAAGACAACACATTTAGTATTTTTATCCTTGCCTGACTCCTTCATGATGCAACTGAAGGAAAGTTTCAACATGCTAATTTCATTCAATTTTATTTCATTTATTAAAATTTCCAGAGTGAAAACAAACAAAAAGTTCCCTAATTTTATTATGATCAAAATACTAGTTTGGTTTTCTGTTGTGATTATTATGTACCTTACATTTTATTTTGAAAATTTTCAATGACATCTGCTGCAGTCGTGGTGTGGAATCCTGCTACTATAAAACTCATTTACAGTAACATCAGCACAATTTTTAATAAGCTGAAAGTTACTGGGATTTCATCTATATTCCACTGATAAAGTGATGGTAATTAAAAAAAAAAAAAAAAAGGATTCCTCCAAGCTAGGGTAATAACCTAAATATATTTGAACACCTGTTACTATACTGGTGTTAGACAATAGTTAAATTCTGAGTAAGATTAAGCAAGAGCAAATGTGCTTGCAACTTCCAGATCCACTTTCACAATTTCTACCCAGAGAGATTCCTGGGAAATGAGTTAATATTTTTCAGTCTGAGGCAGCAAATTTTTATAGCAGTACTGAGAAACAGAGTAGGAATTTGTGAAAGATAATATATTGAGCAGATCTACGTACTAACTAGGCACTTACCTTATGTATTTTAAAGCATAGAATGTTGCATATTTCTAGAATCAAAAATGGACATAACATATTGTTCTTGCAAGGTGTTACCATGTTAACAACTAGGGCACCTTCTGTTAAAACTATTAATATGTGGCTTATCACTTCATAAAAGCTTGAAATCACAATCCAACAACAATAAGCACATGTGGTACATATGAAGTCGATCTGCAAATACAATAACAAGCATTCAGCAAGAAGTATTTTCGTGCTATAGTTAGCAGAAGTAAAATTAGCTGTTTGTTTTACAATTGCCACTTTTGTTATCCACAAAACAACCCGTCCATACTCACTCTGCATTTTGGTTCCTTTCCGAAGTGTAAAAATGTCTTTTGTTGCCTCCTCCTTCCTCAGCACACACCAACCTGACTTGCGAAGTTTGAATGTGATGGTGATGTCAGCCACCAGAAGGCTTTAGCAATTTTAAGGAAACCTGTTCTTGAACCTACAGCTAACCCTCTGTTGACCAAGACGGCTATTATCTAGCATAATGACTCTGTCACTGGTTTCAGTATTTAGGTACTTATGGCACTTACAGAATAAGAGATAATGAAAAAGTGGATGGGGTGATAAACGCATGAGACAGAGAAGCAGGAAAAGAAAGAATCTTTCATGCAAATATGCACATATATATTACAACAACAAACTCAGGAATACACAAAAATCGAAAAATGCGGTAAGATCAGAAAGATTTCTCAGGAAACCAATCCATCAAAACTTTTCTCGTGTACGACTAGGCAGAACAACAAAAAAAAAGTGTGCAATAGCAAGGAGTCAGTTTGCGACTGATTTTTTGTATGTTTGCTCACTGATGTTATTAAATAAAGGTGACTGATGGAGGAGAGGACAGACCAGAGTGCGGAGTGGCGGGGAAAGCCCAACGCGGACGGCCGGCGACGCTGAACCCTCTCCGTGGCCGGGCGCAGAGCAGCCCCTGGCGGCCACGGCCTCCCCGCTCCGCTCCCTTCAGCGGCTCCACCCCGCTCACTCGCCCGCCCCTGCAGCGCGCATTACTGACGACAATTGGCAAGCTAATATGCCAAGTGGCTCAGAAATAAACAGAAGCACAAGGCGGGCACGCTTCGAGGCAGCCGCGATATCAGTTTCTTGTAGAAACTGCAAAAAATTTCTATTTATTTGCAGATAAAAGCTAAAGTTCTGTAGTTTTAGTTGGTCCTCAGCTAAGCTTCAGATCTAAACCTGGGAATATATATATATATATAAGCATATATTAGGCAGTTCTTTTAATTTTTGCTGTGCTGTGCCATCTATAACATTTTAAGATATCTTCCTCTTATTCATAAGAGATGTGTCATGAACCTGTGTTTCTAAACCTTTCTAATGCCTAAAGCAACTCTCTAAAAATGACAAGAAGACTATATCCATTCAAAATTGCAAATGTTTTTCTCCTAGTTTGAATTATTATAAACTGAGTATACTACTGATGCATACGAGGAGTACGTTTTATAACATCTCATGCCCCAGCTCTATTACCATAGTGAAGTCTCTATACTATAATTTGTCAGTAGTTAAAGTCTTAAAGGCCCACGAGAGCTTGCATACTTGAAATTTGTGATAAATTTTTTTCCCAGCACGTGCCTAGCCCCTTGGGACAAAAAATAAATAAAAATTGTTAAGGACCAGCTTTTTGCTTGCAAAAATATGATGAAACCACTGAACTCTGACCATTTAAGCACAGTGCATTCCACATTAGCCTATAGCAACAGGATATCCTGATAGTCAGCATAAAGGGGACAAAAACACCAGCAAATAAACCTCAGGATAACTCAAACCATTCCACTTAAAGTATGCAAATATCGATCCATCTTGCTCGTTTTCACATTCCTTCTGTCTTTCCTGATTTAACACATACTTTTTGCTTGCCTACAGAAGAGGTACCCAGCAAACCCGAACACCAAAATTTTGAATCAAAAAAAAATGCAGTTTTGAATGTTATGTCCAGACAGAACAGAAAGTTGTTCAATATTGGGGCAGCTATCTTTATATAGTGTCTCTATGGAAACAACGTTATTTCATTGATTACTATGTACTCCAAGATTCATGCAAAAAACAAATCTCATCATAATGAAATGAACTTTTATCCATGCTCATATTCAATTTTCTGTCACTCATTTACTAGATAAAAAATAATAAATAATAAATACTGGGGAATAATAAAAATATAATAATAAATAGTGGGAAATTTTGTCATGAATCCTACTATCTCCATCTTGTGAAAAATAACCTTCATATTATTTGTGGGTGTGAGCAGGATGAATCCTTACCTCTGTGCTGAGAAATCATGCAGACCTACAATTAGTATCCAAGCTTGAACTCCTCTTGAAGATAGATTTTATTCATCATATGGAAAATGAGTAAAAATAATACAACCTATCTTCAAACTGTGCTTCCTCTCCAAACTTGTCTATTTATAGTATTTCCTTCCAGGAATTCCTCTATCTTAACTCAGTGATTTCTTCCTCTTACACATGCTTCATTTATTTTAAGGTTAGTTAATGAAACTGCATTTTCCATAATAATTCAGCAGAACATCAACAGCTTCGTGCAAGATCCTGACACTTCTGAAGAAGGTGGGACAAGAGTATCACTGTCCAAGAGCCTTGCTGTTGACAAATGAATAACTGACATCTTATTGTTCTTTTATTCTTCTTCAGCCTCATTAAAAAAGATCCTTCAACAGCAAGCAAGTTTTATTCAACTGTTTCTACTATTTCTGTGCATTTCATCAGCCCTGGCATTAATATGATATTGTGGTGATTTTGCCTAGGAGTGTGGGAATTACTGAGGGATGTGCTTATTTTTCTAACAAAAGTTCAGGCACGCTATTATTAGCAACCTATGGTATGTCATCAATGTCAAAGGCCAAATAGTTTCTTGAAATGTTTAGGAATCGAGTATATTCTGAATCTGAGGAGTCTCTGTTCTCACTCTGCCATTCACATGCACACATGGGAGTATACTGCAGCATGACTCCATCTTTCCAGGATGGTCTTGAATACTCCCAGTGCGTCCGTTTTGATAGAACACTCAGGTTCTCAATGAGACCAACATGTATTTCACAGAGCAGACTAACCCCACCAGCATGCCTGGGGCATTTCTTAAAGCTGCACTTCTGCCTGTACCCATGAGCTTGGACCCAACCTTTTTAGAAGCCTATTCCCACTCCATATGGCTCCTTGCATGTGCAAGCATATTTGCCAGTATCTCAATAGCACTTAGCCAACGGACTTAGCAAGTTACCAAGAACACCTAGGGAAGACACTCAGAGGACATGATATCCATTAAGCAGTTGTGCTCAGGTTATGGGCCAATCAAGGAGCAGAGGGTGTTTCTAAGCATTCCCAAATTCTATCTTGAAGAGCAGAGTAGATCCACCACATCACTGCGGTATTAGGACCATAACAGCTCTGTCCCCCTTCATGGACTTTTGAATTGAGCTTCCCCTTTTATGAGCAGAGAGGATGACCAAATCAAAAAGCAATGGCCAGAGTGCTAGTATTTCTTTCATTTAAAACTGACAAAAGATTTTTCAACCCCTAACTTTCACCTTATCTGTAGCATCAAGATCATTAATAGAAAATATTGATGAGAGATGTAAGACAATTCACTGAGAAATCAAGAGTTAAGACAGTGAAAAATTAAGCCTCAGTTTTTTTCTTTCTCAAGGAAAGGCTTAGGTAATATAATTATTTCATTAAAAGCAGTGGCCATCTGTTATGCTTCGTAGAGACTGGCAAACAATGTTAAAAACATTTTTATATACAACAGAGAGGAGGAAAAGATGTTTATTTAGTAAATGCTAATGTTTCTGAAAGATGTTTGATTAGAGTCTGGAATTTATCAGCACTTTCTGGAGCTCAGCCTAGAGGACTAGCATCACCAACACACACTGTCAATAGGCATTAGCAAACAGTCCAGTCTCCATATGAAAAAAAATAGTGATTCAGTACAGTTCTTCCAATAACAATATTTAGTGCAGCATCCTCCACAAAACATGATATATGCTTTTTTACATCCAATTCCAATAAATATTTTATAATATGTCCTAGATCCTCAGATTATTTTCCCTGTGTGGTATGATGCTAAAGGTTAAAAAAAAAAAAAAAAAAAAGGCTTTTAAAACAGAAAGGCAAAAGGAAGGAGTCCTTTCCATCAGAAACAAGAGGCTTTAAACTTTTACAGGAACATTTTATACAAGCAGAAATACCAATGTCATTAAGCGTCAGAAAACTGAAATAGTTCACTTAGTTCATTAATAAAAAATACAATGTTAAGAATCATGTAGCTTATGTGCAAAACTGAAAGTAAGCCACAGTTTCTCTTTTGATTGGGTGTTTGCTTTTCAACAAATCAATAAACATATAAATACTTTCTGGAAGAATGGAAGGAGAGAGAGAAGGAGAGAGAAGGAAGGAAGAAAGGGAGAAAGAAAGGGAGAAAGAAAGAAAGAAAGGGAGAAAGAAAGAAAGGGAGAAAGAAAGAAAGGGAGAAAGAAAGAAAGGGAGAAAGAAAGAAAGGGAGAAAGAAAGAAAGGGAGAAAGAAAGAAAGGGAGAAAGAAAGAAAGGGAGAAAGAAAGAAAGGGAGAAAGAAAGAAAGGGAGAAAGAAAGAAAGGGAGAAAGAAAGAAAGGGAGAAAGAAAGAAAGGGAGAAAGAAAGAAAGGGAGAAAGAAAGGGAGAAAGAAAGAAAGGGAGAAAGAAAGAAAGGGAGAAAGAAAGAAAGGGAGAAAGAAAGAAAGGGAGAAAGAAAGAAAGGGAGAAAGAAAGAAAGGGAGAAAGAAAGAAAGGGAGAAAGAAGGGGAGAAAGAAAGAAGGGAGAAAGAAAGAAAGGGAGAAAGAAAGAAAGGGAGAAAGAAAGAAAGGGAGAAAGAAAGAAAGGGAGAAAGAAAGGGAGAAAGAAAGGGAGAAAGAAAGGGAGAAAGAAAGGGAGAAAGAAAGGGAGAAAGAAAGGGAGAAAGAAAGGGAGAAAGAAAGGGAGAAAGAAAGGGAGAAAGAAAGGGAGAAAGAAAGGGAGAAAGAAAGGGAGAAAGAAAGGGAGAAAGAAAGGGAGAAAGAAAGGGAGAAAGAAAGGGAGAAAGAAAGGGAGAAATGGATAGTGGGGCTTGTCTGCTGCTTCTGCTGCAGATGCCAGATGTTGTCACAGATACTCTAGTGGAAAAAGAGAGAATGATGCTAAATTGTAAACTGAGACTTCCTGTGAACTCTGATCTGAAGTTACCCAACAATAGAAGAAGGAAATACACTTCTTCCTTCAGCCCATCTACAGGAACAAGCACAGCTACCTTCCAGTCTTGTTTTCTTTAAACTGCCTTTAACTGTGGCTTGAATTAATTAGATGTCATTATAGTGCTGTTTTGCCACAGCATAACTTAATGAAAGCAATTACTTTTGTCTTAGAGAACAGAGGGGGAAGGGGCAAGACTAGATACAGCCTTGTTAAAAGTATATTGAAAAATATATACAAAGCTTTGTTCAAATGAGGGTAATGCCCAATGGCTGATCCACTCCACCAAAATCAGAAATCCCTGCACTGGGAGAAAAGTAGCACAAAGATAACAGGACTACATATAACAGAAGGAAGATTTTCCTACATGGACCTCATTATACTCTTTGAAAAATAAAGAAAAAAGCTCTCAGAATAAATCTCAGTTTCACACTTGACTGGAAAAAAAGGCTGAAGGCAAGCTCTTCCCTTTGACTTCATTTGAAATTAAGGGGATTTCACAGTTTTCACGATCAAGTGCAAGGTTTTCTGAGTGGTAATCTGGAACATGGACATGTTCATGAAAGTGCTGCACTTGTTTATGAAAGTGTGGCAATGCATATTATATCTCTAGCATTTCACCACACTGCACCCTATGACTTGGTCCTGTGCAGGTCCTGACCATCAGAGATACTTACTGATATTTACCAGGTCAGAAACTCAAAATCACACACGTGATTAAGAAGACTGTGTAAGTTTTAGGATTGCTCTCTTTGGTAGATATTACTGCATTCTGCCTGCTTCTGAATTTCCCATAAGTGACTGCACATTTGTTACTTATACATACCTATTTTGAAACAACTTCATCCTATGATTTTGTTTCCTCCCAGATTTTTAGCAATAATTAAACATAACAGGCTTTAGTATTTGAATCCATTTCAAGGAAATGAGGATACACTGGAGGCTGTGGGGAGGGATGTATGCTCTCAGAATGAAAAGAGCACATGGAAATGCTTTTATCCCATTAGCACAGGCACAGAAGGCTGCTGTAATACATCTGCAGCTGTTGGAGAATAGTGTGCAGATGAGCTCATAGTTTGGTCCAAATGAGACAAGGATCCTGCTCTCTTTTCAAGGAAAGATCTCCGAGGGAGAATAAACTGTTTGCTGTGTAGTCCCTCTACCTCTGCTCTTCTGAAAATTTCTAGGGTTTTAATGTGGTGCACTCACTCATAACCACTTCTGGCCCCATATGTGCCCATGAGTCATTAACTTCTCGGCGGTATCCCACATTTTGTTACCACTTTGCATGCCACAACCATCCAGTTTAACTCAATATAACACTTCTGTGAGCATCTACAACAATGTAAGAGTCCAGAGCACAACTGTCAATCACCAACACACACAACATGGAAGCTGTACCAGCTTCTGTCACAGGGACTATATCCTTGGTCATCTGTCTCAGGAAACATTCAAAGACTGAAAGGGTCCTTTTGGTCCATTTTAACAGCATAACTGAGATGTTACGCTGTGCAAGTCGATGGGATAATGAGGAGTTGTCATTTCTTACAGTTCTGTCACAAGGCTCTGGCTATTTGATGTTTTCTGTGAAGCCTCGGCTGCTGATACCAAGTCATTATGTGAGAACTGCAGATTTATTTTCTTTTTAAAAAGGGATTTAGCCTTTACACTGTTGCAAAGAGAGAGCTGACAGTTTGACCTGAATATAACCCCATGATCTGAAAGCCAGAGGCTAGAGAAAAGGAATGCAAAATTGTCTTTAACATGTTATGAATTTTAAGCTAAAACATGATTGTGAAAGAGACTGGGAGGAGGTCAATGCTTTCTGAAAGCTAGCCATCCTTTGCAGGTAACAAAAGATACACCCAACCTCATGACAGACCAGGCAGGGAGGCTTCTGGAAGGGAAAGAGTGTCCTGCTGCAGCCAAAAATGCTGCGGCAAGCTCCCTTCCTCTGCAGAGCAGAGGCAGAAGAGGTTTTATAAACCACACTAACTTGCTGGTTAAATACCTGTTGATTTAAACTGTCCTTGTGTCATTCATTATCTTTGGCTCTGGCTTTGCAACCTCTTTAATTGGAGGACTACAGAAATCTTCGTTTCTGAAAGCCACCCATAAACTATCCTTTTTCCCCACACCCATGTGATGCTTAGAAGGGCTGGTATCAATAAGGCAAGAACCACATTGTTCAACTAAACACTACCTTTTTTAAAAAAACATTTATCGTATAGTCAACATTGCAAGCTAATTTTATACTCTGGAAATGGTTCTGTGTAGCTGTACATGTGTATACAGTTCTGGGTTTTGCATTTTTCCCTTTTTGGCCAGTATCACACAGACCACATCCCAGCACCACAAATGTCTGCGAGCCCCACCAGCCAGCTCTAGATGCATTGGGAGGCAGTCGGCTGCTGGGGCAGGAAAGCAACAGGGGCCTTGCTGCCTGCAAGGCGGCAGGTGCTGGTGGATGCCCTGCAGAAGGACAGGGAGTGGAGAAGGGGTCCCACCTCCCAGTGCTGCACGCTCCTTCCCTCTGCAGCTGCCGCAAGTTCATTTTCCCAGTGGTCTTGCCTTGGGACCCCTTTCCAGCTTCTCCCTTTCTCCCAGTGCTTCCCCATGAAAGAGGCTCCCTGACCCTGCTGCTCTTTGTCCGTGATGAGAAGGTAACACTTTTGCCTGCATCAGTCCCCAAGCCACTAGGAACACATTGAGCAACACTGATCTATAACAAATGTGGGATAAAGTCACTGCCTTGTCCTTATGGTGCATTTCACTCTACCACAGGATATTTTTTTGTGATTCTTTGACAAAGTTGGAATGATATGAAAAGGAAAGCAAATGTTCCCTTAACTAGCTAAAACGCTACAGTTATCATAATTCTTCATATTATTTTTTCTTCAGTTTCCACTGCAGCACCAAAGTGCAATGTCAGAGATTAATAGGGAGCATTGGACAAGTTTAAGGGGGAAAACGGGCCTCAGTCACTACATGGTAACAGACCCTGGGTCCAGCACCAGCAGTGCCAATAGCAGTAAGGATATGTTAACAGAAACATACAGAAAGCAAAGGGGGCCATTCAATTAAGCAAATACTGTAGAGCTATTAAAAATAATAATTTGTAAAAAATACAAATGTAGAACCTGTGTGTGTGCATGGATGCTTGTAGATATATAGTATCCTGTTATTATGATCATTACTTACGGGCACCTCCCATAATCCTATTTATTGTAAAACACAGAATAATCACAAGAAAATCTGTGACTGCATCCAAATTATTTCATCCAGACTACAAAGGCAGCAAGTTCCTGACAATGCCCAAGATCAAAACCTACCACTTTGAACACAGTAGCAGAGCAATACACATGTTGCTGTTCATTTTTATACTGCAAATATTGAGTATATCATTCCAGAAATGCTCTATTAAATGTTTTAACAAATTAAACAATTAGGGAAATATCATCAGCTAAATCCAACCCTGATGTCAGCAATATGAATTCAGACTGTTCCAAGCAGTAAGAACTATGCAGTCACCACAAGACTGCTTACTCACAGAGGGATTTAGAGAGGAAATTATAGGCACATGCGACTTTCATGTTGAATCAGAACCGGATAATGAGAGGCTGCAAATTCTAAAAATTGTTCAGTTAGTAGTGTTGGGAACACCAGGCTAAATATCCATTGTATCCTGGCACTAATTGACTTGTTTCCCTTCAGAACTTAACCTTATTTGGGCTTGTGTGGTTTATCAACTCTCACACTCTCCCTGTACTCCCTGTACTATTGGTTCTGGATTTAAGCTCCCATGTGATTTGGCAACACAGGTGCTATGCTGCACTACATGCCTCCAGCTCCCAGGTAAGAAGATACAGAGCCACAGCTGAGATGTCCCAGCTCTAGCAGTGCCAGTTGCCCTAAACAAGCTATTGGAAAACTGCCTACCTTTCTTTGCTGCTTAGGAGGATCTTTTCTCCAAATGACCTCACATATCTTACTATGTAGCTGTGCATGCAATTTTAACATGCCTAGACTAAAGAATCTGACATTGCAGCGTGGGGTTGAGAAGGCAATTTGTTTCTCAAACCTAACACCTATGTCTTACTGGATGCTCAGAAGAAAATGTCAAGGGAAAAGAAAAAAGTCAGCAGTTTTAAGACAGTAGTTTAAAAACCCTGAAGTTAAAAATTCAATGGCATCTTGTCTCCTTCTGGCGGACAGAGAGAGAATGAAAGAAAAAAAAAGAACAGTATTGTTGTCCACTGTTGTTTTTCTTAATAAATCAAGACAAAAAACAAGATAAAAATAGCTTTCTGCAAAGCTAGGGAAGGACTCTTTATCAGGGTGTGTAGTGATAGGAGAAGGAGTAATGATTTTAAACTAAAAGATGGCAGATTTAGATTAGACATTTGGAAGAAATTCTTTACTCAGAGGGTAGTGAGGCACTGGAACAGGTTACCCAGAGAAGCTGTGGATGCCCCATCCCTGGAGATGTTCAAGGCCAGGCTGGAGGGGGCTTTGAGCAACCTGGTCTAGTGGCATGTGTCCTTACCCATGGCAGGGTGGTTGGAATTAGATGATCTTTATGGTCCCTTCTAACTCAAACCATTCTATGATTATATGATTCTAAGCTCTGCCTTTCCAAACACTGTGTGATCTACTGCTAAGTACCTAACGTCTTCTCAATCTTCCTACATGTTCCCTGTGATAATAGTATCTCTTTTCTTTCCTTGTAAGGTTCTCTGAGCCATAACAAGTAAGAAAGAGTCTATACAAAACCCAATTCAATTCTCTTGTAACCTAGTTAACATTCAGAGCCAAAATAAAGCCCTTGCATGCACAAGTGCAGCTTTGGCAGTAGCCACTGGGAGTTTCCTGCATGTGTCTGTGGGGAGAACACAGGCCTTGAAGCTTTCAAACTGCTCAAATATTGTGGGGAAAAGTGCTTTAGCCTTGAAGGAATCTTTCAAAAATGCCCGCATCATGCTGCATTCATTTGAAACCCCTCAATGTTCAAATTTGTAGCAGTTATGTAGCCAGAGAGAACCTGTAAAGGTCAACTTCCATGGAAAAGAAATTTCCCAGGACAAAAAGGTCTTAAAATATTTTATTATAGAAATACACTTTTCAGCCCTTAAAACAGATTAAGTATATGAGAATTTCTAGAAGTCTATATTATTCCCCTTAGGGGTGCCAGACTTTATTTACAAGGCCTATATATTGCTATAGCAAGGAGTTTTCATGGTTGAAAAGTGCTCAAGTCCTTATGATAGATGGGCAGATGGAAAAAACAAAGCAAAACAAAAAACAAAAACACACAGAAGCGCCATTTGACTGAATGGCATTAAGCTTTCCCCATGGGAGTCATATTAGGATGCAAGGTTTTTCTCTTCTGCTTGCTTTATGAATGACACGCATAAATAAATAAATAAATGAAATTACCCATGGCGCTCAATAATTTATTTACTTCATCCTGGTGATGAACATCTTAGAATTATAAACCACCATATGGGTGATAGCACAGTTGCTACTGGTGATTCAACATTATTGTGGCTCTGAAATAAGATAGCTTATCTTTCTTTCCTTTGAAAGACCAAATGCAATGGACATATATAACCCTGCTTAGCTTATAGTTTGTGTTGTACGTATTTCCTGGTTTTAAATGGGCAAGACTGAACCCAGTTTTTAACAACTACAGTCCTGAGGGCAGAATTAAATCTATCAGAACAAAGACTAATAATTCGAATGATGCTAATGGCAAATACCCACATGTGTGTAAATAATTAATTGTTTTCTTGTTAACAAGTTCAGATTTTTCATTCTTTGGTTAGTGACCCCACAGGTCAGTTTTTCTGTGAGAAATATAAGCATTTAGGATTCTATCATTCTAGCCTATAACTAATTTATAGCTTCTTGTGGCATCAGGTGCAAAGATTCAAGATTCAATTTATCACCCCAGGCTATTCCCACTTTAAAAGACAGTGCAGGTATTCTGCAGAAATAAATGGAGGGAAACATTAATGATGTAAAACCAACAGAAGTATGCCCTACGGAGATCTTATCTTTCAAATTCATAGAGACACATCCAGCTATAGAATGTCTTTTGTACTGATCTGGAAAGACTATAAAGACCTCTAATGATCTCCTACAGAAAAAAAAAAAAGGAATTAACACCACATTTTTCTCATTGAACAGTATCAACTACAGCTGGTTGTTTTTCTTGGCCTGCTTTTTCTCCACAAACTGTTTTTTTTACTGTTAATTTTCTCAATTTGATCTAGCATTTCCCAATCTCGCAGCTCTGTAGAAAGATGACAGAATAAAAATAGCATAACAGATAGATAGAATCAGACACCTAACTGAAACAAAATTAAAGCATACTCATCTTTGCTCAATTTTCCACTTTTTCCAGCAAGATCACCAGTCACATAAATATTTAGTTTATGTGTATGCTCAGCTTAATTGATGCATTGTTAATGACTACAATAGTGTTCAAATATCCATGACTTCATTTCAATAAGTCCCACCTGCTCCCTCACTCTATCTCCCTGGGACCGATTCCAGGAGAACATCTTCTCACAGACAGAGAGCATCATCTGTGAAAGATGTCCAGTGCTCTGATCATGAACACTAGAAATCTTTGCTTAGAAAAAACAGACACATGATTTAAATCCTTGAATTCTGCCTGTATTTTACTTTCTGTGAAATGGGAATTTCTTCATATTGGAAAACACTATGTAAAAGCCACTTAAGTATAGTATTCTTACTTCAGTAATTCCAGAAGGATGACTGATTACTGGAATACACCAACCTAATAACTTCTGTATGTTATACTAGATAATTTTAGATCTTTTCTTCTTTTAATGTGCATTGTAAGCTCTTAAATGGAAAATTACTGTAGTAATGTAGAAAACAGTTGCTACTTTTATGACTTGCAAACTAAACATCTTAAGAAATCATTGCTCATATCACTTCACCATTAATTAATAGCTAATAGCTTGCTTTTTCTTGATTGCATTCACTTGAATTCAGTATTTTCAAAATTCAGTTCAAAAACTTAAAAAGTGTTCCAGAGCTGTTGAAAACAGACATTTTATTTTTTTTTTCCAGAGAAAAACAGGTTGTACTTTAATGAACACTTTTGTTGTTAACTGCTAATTTCAAACAGTTATTAAATATTTTGGACGTTTCTCCTGTTTGAAAACTTTTGCACTCTATTTGAATATGGATGACCTTTTACTTGCTTTATATTATTAAAGATAATTCTTCATTCTTAATATTATAACAATATTATAACATTCTTAACATTATAAGAACACCAAATGTAAGTAATTGAAGGAGAGATTTATCTCACTTATATTTTAAAACTTACAGTTAGGGGTTAAACCTAAGCATGTGTGCTTCTGCTATAAGGGAGAAAGACATGAACTTCCAAAAGGCATGGATGAAAAGACTACAGAATTTCTTTGGAATTTTTATTTCCTTCAGAATTGACTATCTAGCATTTTGATTTGCTAAGGTTAGAAGAGAAAAACCTCCATTTTTAACTGATTATCCAGGATGGATATCAGAAAGGGAATGAAAAACATATAAAGCATACTAAAAGTATGGACCAAAAGTCCTACACTAATGTCCTAGTTTTGAGCGTAAGGCTAAATCTTCAACCTGCTTTTGGAAATGGGATTTAGAGAGAACAGTTTCCAGAGCGTTGTTCATAGCTAAAATACAAGTAAAGTACCCAAATTTCAAATACCAAAACCACCTCCAGAATCAACTTTTATAGGTGTCATTTATTAGCTTGCTTTCTTTACTTTTTTTAACCATTAAAAACTGATTTTTCCTAGTCACGTTATTCATCCCAACAGCCATTTTCAATCACCACATGACAACTGTAGACTGTAGTAACTTCAGTGGGAGGTCACTTCATATATGTTTAGGCTAAAAAAGATTGTTCCTAACTATTTCTTTGCACTTCGGTTAAGAAATATTGGTAACATAGTAATGAAGTACGGCAACTCGGAGTACAGCAGTTCAGATAACTGCTGAATTTATTTTAAATGATTGGTTCCATAAAAATTTTAAAAGTTCATTTTTTAGCCTAATATTTTTAAAGTACTATATGTCAAAGCAATTTTCAGCACACTGTATTTCAAGACATGAAATTCTTATGATGGTAAACAAGGGCTTCAATAACTTAAAATATTAGCATTTCACAAAAGGATTCAACATGCTAGCAAATCAAAACTTTTTTTTTTTTCTCATTTCAAATTATTACCATTCATTTGAAACTTAGAGTATATTTAGAAATCAAATACAAAAATCTTTATAATTATATATGGAATACTTCTTTTGATTAGTGACATAGGTTGAAAGGAATAGGATGATTTTTGTACTACAAACAAGAATGAAGTTAAAAGAACATTTAATACCAAGAAAATAAGCTTCTAAATAAGAAGCAGGACTGCTACTAAAGCCTGCAAGGATAGACTGAATATAATGAAGCCTTTGAAAGGATGTAAGAAATAACAAGCCTTTGGCAAGCAAATAGACCAAGGAAGCTCTCTGGATCTTTTCCACTAATAAATTCTCTCTGTTTTGGCAAGAGATAGCTGTAATTTGTAAGTGGTTTTGATCTCAAGCAATCTTTCTTTATTTCTGCAATGAGGGAAGATTTCCTATATGGGAAGCTGAGACACCAGTTCCCCTGGCTAGGGTAGTATTGGACACCCATGAAGGTACTGATACCAAACACAGTTCATACCACTCCTCAGAAACCAAACAGAAAATCACAATGTTATGCCTGAAGACAATAGAATATATGAGGTCATTAATTGTTCCCATTGTTCCCTGTTCTGCTAAACTGTCAATTCCAAACTGCATGATAGACTTTTTTGTTTGTTTGTTTGTTTGTTTTTTCCTTGTCACCACCAAAAGCTCTAACACCAGCTATGATGAATGCAAGGACAGAAACTGCACACAATGTATGTGCTATTTGCACTTACATTCTGCACTCCTGTGATAGTGAGAACATATAATGCCAGAGCAGCAGAGTTTCTGGTTTCATCCCCAAAAGAACTTCTTCCCACTAAAATCAAACATTTCAAAACAGGATTTTCCTTTCAAAAATAAAAATAAATATACACTGAACATTTCCATCTATGTATCACTGTGTATATTTTGCAGCAGTGAAGGATGTACAACAAGGAATCAGATGGGGAAAATTCTAAACATCCCCTCGTCTCCCTGGGATTTAATCCTCAGCAAGCCTAGCTTTTGAAAACAATAGTTGATAGTATTCAAAGAATTTTAAAACATATTTGTGTAGAAAAAGTTGATTTTTTACTGGTAAAATAAATTAGCTGCAGACTACGAATCCTTTAAACAAAATATCAGGAGAGACATTGTTAGCAGAGATGAAGTCCTGCCCAGCAGGTTACTCAACTACAAAGGCATACTTAAACTGTGCTTATCCCGATGCCATGTGGGCTCCCGTGGAGAGATTCCTGGGGCTGTGGACATGTGGAACTAATCAATCAGATAAAACCATCCACAATTCTTAGAAAACATATTTTGTGCTCAATGTGATTTTGACACAAATCTGTTATTTAATATCATACCTGATCCAAGTTACAAATTGGCCAGGGCTCTGTCCTCTAAATGAAGATGTTATGCTACCTCAGGTGTTCTATGCAAAGCTAAACAGTTTTTAACTAACTTCCCTCATTAGAGCAATTAAGGTCTTAGGTTTAACAGTGCTATGGAAAACAGCTATTGAAGAGGATGTTCTTGCTCAGAAAAATCCTCAGGGGTGGGAAGACAGGCACCAGTGCCTCATGATGTGCTTTGGCTAATTAAGATGTTGACTGAGCCTATGTTAATCATAGTCCATCAGGCTATGTTTCATTAACATGTAAATTGGTAGACCCTCTTCTGCAATTGCCCTACCATCTGAGGTCTAATTATGGGCCTCAAAAAGACAAGAACTGGACTTGTAATTTAGAATGTTCAGTTGGGGAAACAATTTTTTGGCACGCACAAAAGAATTGTGAGGTAGGGTGTGTATGTATATTGTTTCCAAATACACAGGAATACACTAGACCAACTCTACAGATATGCCTACATAAGGTGGAAGTTCAAAGATATCGCAGCAAAAGGGCTTTGTTTAAGTAGTGCACAACAAAAGTTAAGTGTTTCTTCCCTCGGTTAATTTTCTCAGAGCAAATAGATGTATGCAGTTGAGGAAGAGAGGTAGATATATCTAAAAGTCAGTTCAAATCACCTGAGATAGAAGTTATGACAAATTAGATTTATAGCATAGCATAGAATAGCATAGCATAGCAACTACGTCATATTCCATTGACCTAAACTATAATGAGCATGCCTGATATTTCTTACAGACTAGCTCTAGAAGTTAGTAACTCAGCATCTTACCAAGGCCAGTAGAATCAGCACAAGGAGACTGTGTGCTCCCTTCACTAGAGATTGATACATAATTTAAATAATTCAGATAAAGTCTCTTAACTATGTCTCTTGGCTACAAAATGACCCTGTGTCCTAACTTCAGCACTAAAGTAGATACCTTTAAGTATTTATGTATATACTTTTTCCCTTCCTTCCTGCTTTCCTTCTTCTCCCTTTCTACCACAATGAAAAAGGAACATTTCAATTTTGGTCGATAAATAACTCAGCTCTTTTTCTTTAAGAACAGTGACGTAATAAAATGATGTAAAAAAATCAACAGTTACTCAAATTGTGTGTAGCTGTCTATAGACAAGACAACTGTCTAAGATGGCACTGCAGCCACTGACAATCTAGCCAACATGGGCAGTGGAACCTAAAGAACTATTGAACTGGGCAGCTAAGATATCCTCCCTGTTCAGGGACCTAGGCACAGGTGCCCAACCTTTTTTTCAGATGAGCTGGCAGAGCCACTTCTCCAGAAGAACAATGTGTCTGCATGTTCTGTGTCCTGTATGAATGTCTAAGGTACCTCAATGCACCAGTGATGGCATTAGATAGCTACATGTGGTCAACTGAATTGAACCATATGCGTCTACTGTCATTTGGGCTGAATCATGTGTAGATATTTACACATAGATGCCTAAGTTTTAAAGTTTTTATCTGGAAATGAATCCCACCCAAGTTATATTGTACATGCTCTCTCTTATAGAATGCAAAAAGAAGTGGAGTACAGAAATAATCTTAAAAATGGGAACAACATCTAGTGCAAAGTCTAATATATGGCCTTGAAACAACAAGAAGCAAAAAAGTCATTGACAGAATTTCGAAAAGACAAAAGAAGTCTCCTTGTAGGACACTGTGCTAGTATCAACAGGGTGTATTCATCTCTTTAACAACCTGTAGGAAAATGGGTCACAAATGACGACCAATACGTGTCTAAATCTGACTCAGTTAAATTAAATTGAAAAAGAAAACAGAAGTTAAAACTGTGATCCAAGTCCTAACATAATGCCCATCTCCACCAACACATCTCCTGTGACTACTTTGGAAGAGGTGCAGAGGCAATTAGAATTCATTGTTCCTTCATTTGCCATCTGAGAATGCTCTGAAAGCCTTTGGAGTCCCGAAGTCTCAGATTACAATCTGTTTATTGCATTGGATAAGAAGAACCAGTGCAGGAAAAAAGAATAGAGAGAGAGAGAGAGAAAAGAGAGAGAGAAGAGGAGAGGAGAGGAGAGGAGAGGAGAGGAGAGGACAGGACAGGACAGGACAAAGGAAAAGGTCTCATGTATTTTTCTAATGTAGATGAGTTTTGATTGTGAGGTTGACCCTTAGTTTCCTTTATTTAGCACAGAAGTATTATACTCAAGTTCCTTCATGGAAGCAAAAATTATCCATCTCTTTTCTCTCTGTATGCAATCCAGAAAACTTCAAAAGCTCTTACAAATTTACATGGATGTCAGCTTAGATGTCAGCTAATAATATATTGGGCTTGGACAGACTCAGGTATGGCTGGAAGCTAACAGTGTTTTCCCTTTAGGAAATTACTGGTGGACTTTCCCTAAGAGTCAGCCAAAATACTAACATTTCAGTTGAAGTTTTAATTACATAAGACCACACATTTCAATGATTTCATTCTGCATCAACTATGAGACCTTGATAGACAGCATCCTGTCCTGTCTGCCACACTACGTGGTCTGAATTTTAATTTATAATCTCTTAAAACCTGGAAGTTTATCATAGAAATGGATGCTACTTTTCTAAAAGACTGAGAATTCTAATAGCAAAGGAAAGATACCCGCTGTGTCCAACCAGAAATGATAATACTCTTGTACATGTTACAGCTTTTCAAAAATAAAGAGATATGGCCATACATCATTGAAACACATTTGGGGAAGGTATTGGTATGCTTGCAAACTTTGCAAACCTCAGCCATATATTGTAACAATGTCCCACACTTCTTGAACTCAAATGATTCTGCAGATGATCTCCTGCTCAGCAGATCAATTCCTATCTGTTTATATTGTGTTTTAAACACAAACAAATCCCAAACTATGGGACACAATGCACTTCTAAGGAGAGGGAGGATGTGCATAACAGAAAGATGTATTAGTAATTAGGCAGAATTTCATCAAAAGGAAGTTTTGAAAACTGCATGAAATTAATTAGAATCTATAAATATTCAAATATATATGACGGACATACTCTGTTTCTATATAATTATGAGTAAAACATGACTGAATTAGTATCTAACCACTTTCATTGCAATTTAAAAAAATGCAATTGATATTTGAAGCAACATTCAAAATCTCTTGTTTTGTCAGGCAGTTATGTGGGAGCTGTATTCTTTTATTCTTATCCTATTCCACCAGACTGGACCTCCTGCTGCTTACTGTTTGTAAAACGGCAGCTTCCCATGAGAGCCCAGATGTGTTTTCTTCCAGTTAAGAATAACGAAAGTATCTTTCTTTTACACTGTTTAGCCCAACTTATGATGACATTCACTTCAGGTAGTTATTTTTAGGAAGATGGGCTGTCATGAGCTTTAAGTGCAGGCTTCGTGTGTCTTCTGCGTCCTAGGAAGTGTTTAGTTAATGCAGAAGATGCATAATGTAAACATGCATCTTAATAGATCTAGCCAAACAACTTCTGTTGCAGTGATGCAAGTTAAGAGTACAAGTAAAAGAGTACTGATGAAAAGTGTATCAACTGCATTTTAAAAAAATGCCACTAATGTTTACACGTGCATACATATGTATGTATATAGTATAAAAACATAGACAAGTTGGAGGCAGTGCTATGTGGTCTTTATGTGACATCTAGACTAAGAAATGTGTAAAAGCTTAGGAAAACTCACCAAATTGCAGCACAGCACCTGTATGGCAGCTTACAATTTCTTTTGTAGAATGTTGTATATTTCAAGAAGCAATATTATAGTTTCCATCTGTCTAAACCTTCTAGTTATGACAAATAGCAAGTAGTTAATGTCTGCTGGAATAAGTTTAGTTTGCTCTAATTTTCTGAGTAAATGGATGTTAAGTTTATTTAGATGTGTTTCCACCTTTGGAATTAAGTTTGTTCTGCTTTAATTCATTAAAGGATATTTATAACCAAATTTACTTCATTAAGCACAAATGTGAGGTTGGTGGTGATCTTTTGTTTGCAATTAAAGGCCCTTTTTGCAACAATAACTGCCTTATAAAAGCATATGTAGTTCTGCATTATAAAAAAAAAATGCTAGGATAGCAACATTACTGTTTCAGGCAGTTAATTTTAAGACTGTCTTGCTGAACTATTTTAGTGCAGTTCCATTATCATCCACGTGTATAGATATAATACTGAATGTGAGTTCCTTTATGTCAGATGCTCTTAAAATTAAATAAATGGAAATTTATAATTAATGAAAACTAGGAAAGAAGTAGAAAAAAATGCATTCCTTTGTTTCTATAACGGATGCTAGTGAACTGTTTAGAAACACTGAACTAAAGTAATTTCTCCGGTAGATAACCAAGGAGCCTAGACTGGTATATCAAGGGCCAGGGAATGCATCCTGCCTTGTTTGCTTGCTGTGAAACCAAGGATGTGAAAATAATAAACACTGCATGCTAGAGATACAGTACCTTTGTCTACAGAAAGCCAGGAGAAGCATAACCTGAAATATCAGTTTGGTGTCATTTGCCAGAACTGACAGTTATTACTAAGAGCTGGGAGGAGTATGCGATAAAGGACAGACTAAATTAACTTTTATTCTCAAAGGGAGGAGTAACTCATAGTTGTGCTGTTATTTCAAGGGTCATGGCCATATCTGGTGCAGCACAGAGAGATGAATTAGGTCTCCCATATTTCTAAAACGGTTAATAAGCTAAAGAGAGGGAACATTTTTATCATTCTTCTTGAAATACTGCTGTCAAGACTCTACCACATCCCTATATTAAACTAGTGAATTTGCCTGTCCTTGGGACCCTTCTAACAAATCTCATTAGTGGTTGTTTTAACAGAGATATTTGTTTTTAAGCCAAAAGAGAACCATAGTAACTGCACACTTCCTAAACCATTTCATTCATGAATGGGAAATGAGTCTCCAAATCTTTACTCACATGAGTAACCACATTGATCTCCTTGGGCCTTCCATTATTAAGAGCTAGAACTGTGAGTGTAAATTTGCAGGATTTGGATGTGGCACTTCATTACTTCATAACAGAGAAATCTGTAGCTGAAATCAATAGTTAAGCATGTGAAGCATATAAAAGACATTCTTTCATGGAGGTCTGATTATAATACATCTATCAATTTTGTTTCAGCATCAACAAATAAGCATATAATTGTAAAGAGATGTACAGACTATAGGCAGTAACTACAAAGACACATTTTAGATAGACATTCTAGCTTCAATAGGGGAGTTGGGAATAGTCCACCAGAAAGAACAGAATAATAGTGAAAAAGGTCAACACTTCCTGAAAAACTAACATACTAAGTCAAAGACCAAGTTTTTCGTTCTCTGTCAATCAGTAGTGTAACTGTTGTCAATCATCCCCCCTTACCTTGTTCGTGATTTTTGAATGGCCACAAAAGAAACTTTTGTTGGTAATTATGGTCTTTACAATTCATCTGAGTCACAAGAAGGATTTTCATAGCCTGCCTGTGGAATAGACTTGGTATGCCCCAAGCTGCGCTCATGTATGTCTAACCAATTCAAGCCAAAGTTTCCCACGATAATATGAAAGGAAAAAAAAGACTCAGACAAATACAAGTCACTATTCTAAAAATAACAAGGAGGGGGAAAGGGATAGGATAGCCAGTATCTTCTGTTTTCTCCTTTTTTTTTTCTTTCTTTTTTTTTTTTCTCCCAGAGGATAAATCTGATAACTCCTTCTATGGAAGGGTGCAGTTAGACAGGATATGCACCTGTGCATCTTGAATCTTCTGAAGGAGGTTTTACAATCTCAACCGTACCACATGCTTCATCTTACAGCAATCAGGAGCATTCTGCCAAAAATTAATGCCAAGATTTTATGCTCCTTAATTTATTTTTAATTCCAGAGTTTCCTTAGGACTTTTCCTTTCCCCAAATACTTCCACTTTCCACACATACATTTGTGCTTTGTTTTCTTTGGCTATCAGTTCAAGTGACCTATCTTGTCCCTGCTGAAAATGCGAAGAAAAGATTTGTGAGAGAAGGTTCTCACATAAAATCCCTGTTTTGGAATTGATCCAGAAGAGTGACAAATCTGATAACATCAAAGACAGAGCATCTGAAACTGGAATTTAGGCAGAACAGCTTTTTCAACAAATTGTAGCCTCTATAAATTTACCCATTTCCAAACAGCTGAGCCCGTTTATTTGTTTATTTTCCTAGCTCCACTGAAGGAAAGTCTGAAACAACTTTGGAAAAATAACAGCAAAGTTGTTCAACGGAAACCAGCCCCTCTACTGTAAACAGTGCCTCTCCACAAACTATGCAGCTGCACAAAGCAGAGACAATGCAGGGGACCCTCAGCATCATTAACCAACTTCCCTTCCTCACGCAACAGTCTCTTCAATAAAGCAATTACAATAGCATCGTGGAACAGTAGAACAAGGGGAGGACAAAAAAAAAAAAAATAACCTTACCAGCTTCTCCTACAGTATATAGCTGAAAGGGAAACAAAACCCCCAGCTGCCGAAGCGCATGCAATTGGTCTCCCAGAATGAATTGACTGAAAGAACTATGAAAGGCTAAAGTCTGCCGGCCCCTCTCAGCAGCCTCTCTTCAGCTCCCTCTCTCCGCGCCTCCTCACAAAGCCATTCTCCCGCTCCCTAATCCTCGCACAGGAAAAAGCAGCACACACCGAACGACTCCAGCAGAAGCGGCTCTCCCGGGGGGGCAGGGGGATGAAGAGGTCCCGCTGCCGCTCAGCCGCCGCCCGGCACCCCTGGGACGATCGATCATCCGCACCCGCACCCGCACCCGCACCGCCCGCTCAGCGCAGGACCAGCACGGCCACGGGTGCTCGCAGGGGTCCCCCCTGTGCATCTCGGGCAGCGAAGCAGTTAGCCTTGCCTTTGCCTTTTTTTTTTTTTAATTTTATCTATTTATTTATTTATTTTTCTCCTTTTTTTCAATTATCAGTTTATCCTAAAGCTGATGCTGGGCCTAAGGAATATAAGAAATATTTAAGAAATATATATTTATATTTATATTAACAAAGAACACAAAAGAAAACCTTAAATAGCAACACAAATTATCCCCCAGATAATCAATAATAGGAAAGTAAAAGAGCAAAGACCCTGACAGATAAGACATGAATAACGTGAGGAATCACCAAATTAAAAGCAATATAAAAAACATCAGTGCCTCCCAGAAATGCTTTTGATAGATAAAATCAGAACAAACTATTGCATTTTTCATGATGAAAGAAGATTTCTATCTACATTCCCAGTTTATGTAAAAAGGGACAGCATTTTTCCGTATAATTTGTCTTGAAAGCATGCCATAGATATTGAGATAGCATCCCCTACATATTCTCAGATTTTCAAGAAAGCTTAAAATCATTGTTAAAGAAATGCTGTTGTTGTATAAGTTTTTAATGCAAGTTTTACCTCTCTGTGATATGCTGAAACTCAGAAATAGACAGCTGCCACAAAGTAAATCAAAGACCTAGAAAAGCAGATGGCATAATTTCACATCTTAAATGATGGCTGTAAGCCTTCCACTAATAATTTATAAGGAGACTTCCTCCTGCTTGTTCTTCTGCTCAGCAGCATGCTGTTTGAGCCTTTCAAACAAAATAAATAGACTTCAAACCACCAGCTTCACACACAGTAACACTTACCAATGCTATTTCAACCTGACACAAGCTGACTTTGTTCCTCGGTGACCCTGGACAGAAAACTGAGGTGACAGTTTGATGGATGAGATCTTTTTCACAATACGGGTTGTGACTTCACAGCTCTGTCTCCCCATTATTGCTTAGATGAAGGAGGAGACAGGAGCAGAGGAGGATCTTCACCATATCGAGCCATTTTAACAGTGAAAATGAACCAACATGTGCAAGAAATGTCTTCAACACCTTTTTACTACCACAAAGTCGGGAAGTTGGGAGAATCCATTTTCATTTTTGTTGGGGTTAGTGTGTAAGAGAGGACAAGGAAGGGGTTCCAAGGAGAGGAACTGATGCCAATTGTTTCCTCCAAATTGTATCTTGGATTAAGAAAGTGGCAACATCAACAGCGAGGGAGGAAGGGAGGGAAGAAAGGAAGGGAGGGAGGAAAGGAAGAGAGGGAGGGAAGGAAGAGAGTAAGGAAGGAAGGAAGAGAGGAAGGAAGAGAGGAAGAGAGGAAGAGAGGAAGAGAGGAAGGAAGGAAGGAAGGAAGGAAGGAAGGAAGGAAGGAAGGAAGGAAGGAAGGAAGGAAGGAAGGAAGGAAGGAAGGAAGGAAGGAAGGAAGGAAGGAAGGAATTCTGCTTGTTTCAATTATAATCAAAGAACACTTGGACTGTGAATTTATGAATTTTCTCTTAACTGTGCTAATTTAAGTGTTTACCAGGAATCTTGGACAATTCTTTACTTGACAAAGGCCTTAGTGCACTAACCTGCCCATTGCAATTCTTCATTGCACAAAGATTATCATAAAGTATCAGAGTCATATATCAGTCATATATATTCAAAAACAATTCGATACCTATTACTTCATTATTTGAATGCAGATTCTATTCTCTGCTAAAATGAATTCAGAAGTCTTTTTACAATATTAATATTAACGTGCTTTTCATAAAAACCGCCAGTTTACACAGAACTCTCCAGGAAGAAATTGCCTTTCCTTGAAAAAAAATGTTAAAAAATGAAGATGATGAATGAACTCTCTGAAATGTAAGGCTCCACCTTCCATAGGCTTGAGCTTATTAACAAATATCATGACATGAATTGGCCACTTATTTCCTTAGAGAGGAACACAGTCTGCTAATATCTTTATGCCTTTGTTTCTGCTTTTTCATCTAATCAGATGGGCTCATTATCATAATACTGGAGGGCATTAAATCTCTGATTTTATGGGTGGATACTCAGGCCAAATGACCTGGCCCAAAGTAGTCTGTGGCCAGAAGCCAAGTCTTTCCTGTTCCACACTACTGCACCTTGTCTCAACTCTGAAATATTATTAACTTTGTCTCCACTGTGAAAGATTATTTCCGAGAACAAGGACTAGTTTACCTTATGTTTGAGATCTTTTTTTTTATATATTTTGTATTTGTTGCTGTCATTTCTTGTTTTGGATTTGATATTTATAACTCTGTTTAAAAAATATACAGGAATTCTCCCTCTGGTAGCAAAAATGTATCATAAATGTATGTGACTCTTATTCATGTTTCCAGAAAATACTATTTTCTTTCCAAAAAGACTCACTTTGCTTCAGATTATGGTATTTATGTACTTCCATATTTATAGATATTCTTTCTGTAGAATTTCTGTGAGGTAGCACCCAGAAGCCAGAAACTGACTGATACCAAAAAATAATAATAAAAAAATAATAATAAAAAAAACCTGACAATATACAGGAATATCTACAGTTACGTTTTGTTTCATCAGTTGAACATCAGTATATGTGAATTTATTTTTTCTGAGAACCATTTTAGAATGACACGCTTGCTTTTGGTGTCCCCATTCAGGAATGTAGGTGGGAATCTAGCATGATGAAAGTCATGTGGTGTGAATTTCACCCCCCTAAGAAGAGTTTTGAGAGATGTGCTTGTGAACCGTTTATCTCCCAATTACAGCTTCTAAACTGCTGTCTTTGTTTCTTTGTCTTAAGGATCTGAGAACATTCCCATTGTAAAGAAGGAAATACATTAAATGTTTTAGAAACACTAAGACCAGTTCACAGACTACTTTATTGCCTCCAAATAACAAAGTTCATACCAACCCACACGTAGCTAACTATGATACGCACAAATGAGAAGAGCTCTGAAAAGCCACTTTGAAAAGTACAGCCACTCTTGTATCTGGAAACCAGTCAAAATGAGGTTGCATAGGGGAAAAAATTCTCAGAATATGACTTAATACTGAAAACAGCAAGCACTAAAAAAAATCGAAAGAACTCATTTTTTCTAGTGCTTGTAGTAGAACATAATTTTCAGACTAACACATGACAAATGCCTGAAGGAAGTCTGAACTTTAGGATATACCAGCAGGCTTACACATTGCTTCATAGTTTTTTCTTTACTTGCTCTCAGTTATGTCCTCTTTTATCTGTATCAGATGTCGAAAACACCTTATTTGCATAGCATTTACTCTCTTCTGTGTTTTTTGGATTAACATAAAGCATAAGGCAAGGTCATTTGGATAATAGCCCTGCATTTTTAATAGCAATCGTAAGTGCATTTGAAATCATCTTTTCTGCAAGCAGGATGCTGCAGACAATTGCACTGGAAAAGATGCCAGCAAAACAAAACTTTAAAGGTTGCTAAGCTCTTTGAGAATCACTGGTGTGACTGATGAGTGCAATCCATTGCAGTTCTTTGATTTTGCTTGCTTACCTTCTCCTAGAAAGAAACTTCCAATAATTCCTAAAGGCAGCGTGGAAAATGTGGAAAATGGAAACAGCATATCTTTATAACCAGAAGGAAATGAGTATTTTAGGCATACATACATCATCTAACTTGGATTAGGAAGCACAAGCTCCATAAGTAGTCACTAGAGGCTTTAGAGAGCGCATCTTTTAAACAGCTCTTTAATGCAGTCATTTAATGTTGAAACTTTACCATTCACAGGTAAAGCTATTTAATGTTCTGTGCTCAGCCAGCCTTTAACATGTGTATGTGGAAATTCAGAGACAATCTTTGGCTATGTCACAGGATCTATCTTTTGAGAAATCAGTGTGTTGTCAAATCTGAAACAGGAAGAGCAGAGAGATAGTGAGAAGGAAGGATGATTGGCAGTAATGAGGGAAGAAAACAGCAGAAAAACATAGCTGGGTAAAAGGAAAGGAATCAGAAATGAAGATGATTACAGAGAGTCACTCCAGCAACAACTGCAACCCAAGGCAGTGTTTCATTCTGGCAAGGGTTTGATCTCCATAGGCTCCATCTAGCCTTGCTCTCTCTTTGCATTTTTTTTTATTTTTTTTTTCCTGCCCTGAATGAAAGTAAGGATTTGGCATTGCAGCTGGGTTTACATTAGGAGTGTATGTGTGAAACTAAGGATATCTGGCTTGACACTTCAAAGCATGTCATCCAGTGTTGGTTTGTCAAGACTGTGAACTTCAGTGAATGTCTCAGCCTTCCTAAAAGTTTGATAGAAGAACAAGATAAAAACAGCAAATGGGAAGAACAGCCTGTGTTTAGTAAAAGGTTGTATCTTCATGCCTCCTCCATCCATAAGCTCTAAGGAGCACTATGGTGTCACCCTATAAACTGGACAGAAAACATGTTCCAAATATCTTTTAGGAGGCTGGCCAGAGAAAGGCTGGCCAGAGATGAGCAAACACTGTCATTTTGGACAGTAGGGTACTGCTCCTATGCAGCCAGGAAAAGTCCCTGGAATCCAGCACATCCTCCCTCTGCACCAGTCTGGGGATGAGCAGGCAGCCTGGGCCCTGGAGAGCTTCACATGGCTGCAGTGATAGCAGGTGAAGCTGTGTCTCTGCTGCACAGGTTGGAGAGGCTTGCTGTCCCCTCTTTAGTCTTCCACTAGCTGCAGACATCAATGCTGTGGACATTCCTTGGATTTTGTTTAACTGATCAGATATGGTCTTGTAGCAAAGTTATTGTGCTACAGACAGACTGATAGGTGCAGATCCACATTCACAGGCATTTAGGAGACTGAAAGGCCTTTGAAAGCCCAACTATCACGATTTTGTAACCCTTTCAGCATTTAAAGACAAACATCTGCAAAAAAAATTCCTAGGCTGGAAGCCTCAGGCTCTTAAGTTCTTCGGAGGATACACGTACATTTTCCCTGTAGTTCAGAGATTTGCAGCACAGTGAAATTCCAACTCCAGTTAAATCTTCTGGATATTACTACAGTGAAAACATACACAACGATTTACGTAGTGGTATTCTTGCCCACTTTTCCAAAACAATGTAAAATTAATATAGTAAATGTGGGTGTATTTGGGAAGAGGGTGGAGAAGTAAAGAATAAAGTGGCATACGGACATATGGTATAAATAGCTTGCAGGGAACCGCCCTGCAAACTACTGCAAACATGAGCATCATCAATGTCTTACAGTTAATCAGACTCCATACATGAAATCCCCTTCTATGAACAAGAATTTGTAGCGCTGAGCTGTAACTTAAGCACTGTTGCAGATTTATCCCCTCATTAAAGATTTCTCCTAGGAATTATCATCACATTCACATGACAAGAAAAAATAACATATGACTTTATCTGGACATTATCCAAAAATGTACACGAGGAAGGCAGTAGAATATTAGGTGTGAGAAATGCCTCAGTTAATACCATGCACTGCTCTTGCTGGGAGAAAACGTGGGATTTTTTCATTGGTTCAGAATAACATAAGATAAATTTGTTGCAATCCAAGACAGATTTCGAAGTATACATTAAGGGAAGAGGATTCAAAAAGCAATAATATGGCCAAGAACTGGAATAATAAGGGGAGAAACTTAGAAAAGCAGTTTTGAGAGACCCCACTTTCCTGATTGCATTTCATGTGTGCTCACTCAGCACCCCTAGCACAGCCTACTTACTGCATAATCCCCGTCTCTCATTTAGAGGCCACTCCAGCTTCAGTGCCCAAGCTCAACCTTGTAAAATGAGGAAGAAGTTGGAAAGCCTGATGGTCAAAATATCTGCTCACCATGAAGGGGAGACACAAGCTGAATTACCAAGCACAAGTAGCCTGGGAAATAATTTCTGATAATGTAAAACTTTAGGGGTAGCTTCCTTTAGATTTCATTTAAATGTATTAAAATTGAAATTAATGACAATTTACATGAATTAGAGTACTAAGATTTAATAATAAATCATTTTAAGTTATTCTTCTGCTCAAGTTTCTCCAACCATTATCTGTTTTTTGTTTGCTTGTTTTGTCTCTAATAATATGCTTCGCTTCTGCACTTTTCCATGTTGTTTTTTTTTTTTTTTACTCTATAGATAATTTTTCTTCCTCTCTCTTTTATCAGTTTACAAATCCAATTTAATGTAACCAAAGTAGACACAAACATATTTAAATATATTCAGGCAAAGGTTTCCGTCCAAATAATCAACTCCATTAAAACACAAATTTTACATTGAACTGTGTAAGCTTCTTGCTAAGGCCAAACCTAACCTGATTGTAATAAGTGAATAAGGACCAAAATATTTACTTCTCCAATAATTATAGTCTGTAATAGAGATAGCGATGACAGAGAAAAAAATGAGCACAACATATGCAGCAAGAAGAAAACAAGTACTTTTTCCTACAGCAGCTGTAGCGACACTGACAGATATTTAGGCAACCCAGCTATTTTCTAATAGACTGAATCCCATTCATGTTAAAGTATTATGACAGTCTTACACTTTTTTTTGGGAGCAGGGTTTGATAGTTTCTGCGTAGCTGTTTCTGACTTCTCTGTAAACGTACCTGCCTGTGAATCTGCAGTGGATCTGTATTAGAGGAGGACAGGGCCATTTACACTTCCAGATGCAAACTGGTGGGAAGATGCGCAAGTATCTGTTTTTAAAGATACCTCCAAAAGCCCATGATTGCATCTTCCTGTGTAACTTTGGAAGAGGAGAGGCTCCCTCCTATGGTTAAACCGTGTAAAACTGCGAGCACCATCGTGAGTAGGGATTCTTCAGACATAAAGTCACTTGGTAGATATACTTGCCAGTATACAACCTCAGAAAATAAAACTATTAAATATACATATATACATAATGTAATATATATATTACATAAGCATCTAGAAGCTGGGTCAGAACACCATATTTTGCCTAAAATAAAAAGGATAATATCAGATAATAATAATGGCATTAATACTAGTTTTCAAATGAAAGTTTAACACCAGCCACAAATGCTCATGCACCCCTCCCGCCCCCCCCCCCCCCCGGCATTCTTTTAAAGATGTTTTTTATGTTTTTGTAATATTTTAATAGCTAAAAATGGCATGCAAATCTGAAAAGGACCATGTTTCTGGAATAAATATTAGAAACAGAAAAATAATGAAGATATATAGCATAAAATAATCAAATATATTTTATATCATATCAAGGCTATTAGGCATGTGAAGTGTACCAAACAGAAACAAAATAGAAACAAATAGATTATACTATTTGATCCCTACTTATGACTTTTTCCTATATTTTATTTTTTGATTTTTTTTACACTGTGAAACAAAGACTCTGAAACTGCAGATTTTACATTAACGGATTGAAGGGTTCAGAAAGAGCATAGTTTTACTTATCTAAAAGAAATAGCATCTGTATCCTGAGCCTGATAATGTCACCTAATGAGCATAGACATGCCAAGAACAGGAAAAAATGTTTAAGACAATATTCAGTTGTTCATTTTTGACTTGAAACAGATTGTGGTTTTTAAATTTCCTTTATTACAATTACAGCAAGTAAACTCTCACCAACTCTCCATGGGCAGCTCAGTTTACTCTCAAACCTACCAGACTTAAAATGAGTTGTCAAGAGTTCTTGGTTTCAATTGTTTTTATGGCAACAGTATTTATTATGTCTCAAAAAAATTAATCATAGAAAGTCTACTTGGAGAAATAATATTGTTTCCTATAAATTAGTCATGCATTGTTTTGCATGAAAAAGGGTACAGTGGCTACAATGTTTTTCTTTAGCTTCCTTTCCCATTTTAAGAGGCTCTAATCTCAGTTTTTCATTTGTTCCACTTCAGGCTCAATACCTGGGAGTACAACAGAATATGTGACTGAGTACAATAAACAACATCTTGACTGATAAAATTTTATTGTGGTGCACTCAACACCTGCATCAGCACACTTTTCATTAATGGACTACAGTAAATGTTTATATAACTACCAAGAGAGTTTATTAATGTGAACAAAAATTGTACCAGATAGATCATCCTTTGTAGCAATTAAGCTCTACTATAAAATGTAGACCAACATATACATAGTTCTCCAAGGCACCTTAGATTAGTGAGAAGGGGGATATAAAATCAACTATGAACAAGTGGTAAGAAATCCTGTTTGTCCTACATACCAGATTTTCACAGAGAGTTTACACGACTATATCTTTTATTAAAAACAAAAGGACAGGTTTAAGTTTCATATAAATATTTAATAAATCCGCAACTAAACTTCATATTTGATTTTTGAAACCCCAACACCAACAATTGTTAGATTTTCTGAGTGCATTAAGGATCTGATCCAACTCCCAGTGAAGCCAGGAAGATCGTAAGTACTGGAAACCATGAAACATTGAACTACAACCAGGTGGCTTAAGTGTTTATCCTGCATCTTCCATGGGTCTCCAGTGTGTTTCCTCAAGTGGTCAGCAAGTACTGGATCAGGAGCTGGCCTAGCACTAGCATGTGAAGAGAAAGCTTGGTTAAAGCACATAATGTCAGCTGGCTTTTAATCAGCCTTTGTTTTTTTGTGGTTGTGTTGTTTTGTTTTGTTTTTTACCTCAGCTTGTCACTGTCTTAATAACTGGCCTTCAGGTAAGGTTAGAGAATTGTGACAGAGTACTGTCAAACCAACTGGGACATCTGGGCAGACCCTCCAGGCAGGAGAATTGCACATTTTCAGGCAACCTTGATGAAACCCTGACTGTAACAGAATGAGTGTTCCCCTCTACTGAGCACCAGTGAGGACTGGAGCACCTGGAGTACAGTGTCCAGTTCTGGACTCCCCAATACAAGATAGACATGGACACACTGGAGAGAGTTCAGTGAAGGGCCAAAAAGATGATTAAGGGAGTGGAGCATCTCTTGTACAAGGAAAGGCTGAGAGATTTGGCCAAGAAGGCATCAGCCCTGGGCATCAGCCCAGAGAAAAGAATCTCATCAGTGTTATGTACATGAAGGAAGGGTGCAAAGAGGATGGAGCCAGAATCTTTTCAGTGGTGCCCAGTGACAGGACAAAAGGCAATGGGCATTGACCGGAACACAGGAGGTTCTGGATACACATCAGGAAGCAGTTCTTAACAGTGTGGTTGACTGAGCACTGGCACAGAAAGGTTGTGGAGTCTCCCTCCCTGGAGATCTTCGAAAGTTGCCTGGACATGGGCCTGGACAACCTGCTCTGGGTGGCCCTGCTTGAACAGGGAGATTAGGCTGGATGACCTCCAGAGGCCTCTTCGTACCTGAACCATTCTGTGATATGATGATTAGAAAAAATAATAGTAATAATAATAATAATAATTCATCATTCAGAATGAATGAATCCTCTGTTAAACAGAAACTAAAAAACCTAAAAAGCCCTCATGGTTTCATACTCTTACATACATTTATTTACACATAGAAATGTTTTGTTATGAGAAACATCATAACAAAAGCATAACTTTAAAGAACATAAACAATAAAACACATTCCTTGAGAGGAATGGCCTTTAAAATGTAAATGCCAGCAGCAGCCAGGGCACCTCATATGTCGCATATAACATGTAAAACAAATTTGCATACCATCTTCATCCATTTACTCTGCCATTGCTCTGTTAAAATATTATAAAACATGCTCTTCTTTAATGATGGGTATAACCCATAATTTTATTAACATAAAGAACAAGATATTGCCACCAATACATAATTCTAACCAATTGTACTAGGCCCTGGTTTGAAAATATAGTATTCCTCATCTCCTTGACCCTTTCCCTACCACACTTCTAAGGTGATACATTTCTTTTCTTCATCTTGATGAATAAAGAGGTTTTTCCATGTGTCTGCATGTGTGTGGAGGTTGAAGCAGAGATCAAAAAAGTTATATAGATCTGCTTTTTTTACAGTAATTCCGAGAAGTTACCCGCTGGACAGAAGCCTTCATGACCAGAAGCACACTGCACCATATTTCACCTTTTGGTCCTTCTTCTGTGCTTTTATTCAAGGACGTGGATGACAAACAAACCTAATTCTTAGACTCTATAACTCTTGTAGGTGAAAATTGGTTTGAACCGTAAGTATTACACATACAGCAACAGTATGGAGTAACATTTCAAGTACTGAACACTTGGAAATGAGCAATTTTTTATAATTCATCTGATTTACTTGTTTTACACATGATGAAGTAATAGAAGAATTGTTAAAGGTTCTTAGGGTAATTTATGTATAAAATATGCAAAATTTTTAGGTTTTTACTTGTGTATATTTTCAATCCATACAGTAACCATTGGCTTGGACTAAGAAGATTCACTGATACAAATAGTTCTGCTGAATTCAATCAGTGAGTGAATCCGTATTAATCAGGCAAGAAACTTTCTAATTCCACAAAATACCTTTATCAAATAATTCAGACATCCCAGCTTTTTGCTGATGATGAACTACACCAATATGTATTTTTTATCTGCACACATGGACTTTTATGTACAAGCATAACTATGTATACATACATATGCGCGTACACATCACTGAAATTACATACTCTAAATCCCAGCCAAATAAGCGTTCTTTTATTTTGCTTTTAATTGCCAGAGAATCTTGACAGCATGCTTCTATTTTTCTCTCCTCGGAGATCTCACTAAGCTTTTAAAACAAGTGAAGTCTCAAATATGCACTCTATTTAAATAAGAATGGGGGTGAATATTCACTTTGGTGGTAGCAGTGACTCCAAAGACAAATGTTTTCTCCCATTATCATTTTTGTTGCTGAAAGCCATGGTCTGAGCCCCAGGCCCTGGCTGGGAGCCTACTGAGCCCATTTCAGCTGTACTGGCAGGGGTCAAGGGTGTCGGCCCCATGGGCTGGGAGCAGGGGCCCAGGGAGCCAGCCAACGACCCCGCACACCACACATTGTGCTTGCAGGCTGGAAGTCAGCCCTGCTTATGCTGGATCATGCAGCGAGACAGCCCAATGTGTCTGGCAGCTGTCAGTCACCTTCCATTGAAGGGATGCTTTCATACTAGCAGACCTTTTTTCTGCCTATTTCTAGCATTTGAATGGGGACTGTGACAATGAGAAGGGCTCACAGGTGACGTTCTGGGATACTGATGAACACATTTTCAAAGACCATTGCAAGAAGAGACATAATAGTCATCAACATCTTGCCATTAACTCAAACTAAATCTCACAGTGTGTGACAATGTTCCTTATAAATAAGCAGTGTGTGGCAGTGGAAGAGACACTGTGAAGAGGGAGACTAGATACACCATTTCAAAGTTCACACTCCGGCTCTGTTGCTATTGTGTGCTTCCATGCTGACCTTGGGTAATCCTGAGCTCACTGTTCTTTCCTTACCTGCCCTTAAAATGAAGATATTGTTCCCTCAAAAGATAAACATTGTTAAACATTAAACTTTATGAGATATCCAGCTATGCTGTGGAGGACTATCATAAAAAAGCCTTCAAGTCTATAAATAAAATATATATATCTGAGAGATTACCCTACAAGGTCTATAGCTGACAGCTATATCTTTATATATATATATTATATATATATATATAAAAATTATATATGTGTATATATATATATATATAAATCATTTAAAGAAAATGATCATGAAACTACCAGCCATATTTTTTTGATATGTTAAGAAATAAACTGGTGGGTAGAGTTGTTGTCAGTTTTAGAATTATTTAGCATTTTTATTGTCCCACCAGGGAAGTTAATAGTATCTCTCAGAAATTATTTATACACTACTAGTCAAGGAAAATATCAAAAAAGCTGTTCATTGGTGTGTTCCTTTTACTGCTGATCTTTTTTGCAGAATGAATAGAAATAACCATAAATCAGAAGAGAGATTTATACCATTTAGAAATTATCCAGTCATTTCACCTATAAAGAATTTCACTTTTTAAAGGACTCACTTACAATTTAATAAGACATTCAAATCATTTTCAACAAATCATACTGTCTCCTTTCCAGTAATAGAAAAACTGATGTACTGAACACCCAAAAGCTGCACCAATGCAGTAAACCAGTGGTGTCTGACATTTAGCAATGTGCCACATGCCCAAGAGCCAAATGTGCCAGGACTGTTACTCCACAGGGCCTGGCCACTGGGAAGCACTGGCACAGAGGTACCGGCAGCTTCTTGAGAAGACATCACACACTCTTTGTCGTAGTGCAAAGAAAAGTCTAGAAGGAGTAAAAAGACGTACACGCTCTAAGCACATTTCTGAGAGCCAACAGATAAAAACACAGCTATGGAAGCCTTATCATTGCATTCAGTGGGGACAAGACTGTATTCTGTGGCTATATAGACAAAGTAGTCATATGCTGTAGTCACCAATGACGCTTCCAACATGCATAGACATACTTAAGTGGCATTAGATAGTTTAGTTGCAGCTGCCCAGGTATTTGACCACTTGCTAATATGCACTGTAAAAATCTGCAGGGCTCATAGTTACCCAGTGTTTGAACATGGTGCTATTTTTCATTCCTATGCCAATTAGCTCTAGGCCTTCTAGCATTCAACCCTCAGCTTATACCCGAATTTGAAAAAAAAAAAAGACTGTTCTTTTTCGTTCTTCCCCTTTTCCATTCTCCCTTAAGGGCTAACACCTCCATGGCCATAGTATATTTGTTAGGTCAACATTTCCAATGAGTAGATCTTTTAAGTTATAGACTGTTGCAGGAATTTTGGTTAAATACCTTAGGACTGTAAATCCTTAGATTCTCAATTTTAGTCTGTAAAAGACAATCACCTACTATGCTGGTACAATACCTAGAATAAAGTACTTTTTTAGCAAAATATAATATAAAAATAATAATGTATAATGTAGTATGATATGATGAATAATAAAATGCAGCACTAAAATAAGGGCCAGAATTGATGTTTAGGTGAGTAATAGACAGAAATAGACATAGGTGTACATCCTCCCATTTTGCAGAAAAGAAAGTCCACTGTGAAGACAGATGTGTACCTACTACTCCTATTAGTTTTGTGTTGATGACAGTGACTAAAATGAAAATGGGGCAGTAAATTCAATCCATACACTCAGCAAATAAACCGAACAGCATTATATGAAGCATGGATGATGCAGAGTGGTGAGAGGGAAACCAGTGTGCAATGTCTGCTTTTCCCAAAGTCTTGGCAGTTACTCAAATGGAAAAATAATCTACCCTTTGCAACTAAGACAGATCACAGATCGTCTATGGGCAAATAGTGGCTCTGGTGCATAGAAATAGTCAGGAATTTGGATGCTAAATGCTTTTCATCAGGAATTTATGGTTCCAAAAGATTTATTCAAGAAAGTAAATCTTTCATGAAGATACCCAGCTTAGAAGTTTGAAGTGACTGTCAGAAGGACAGACAAGCTATTCTGAATCTTGTTTTCAATCATTTTTTTTTCTCCCCCTTTCTAGGCCTTAAAATGCCCCCCCCGCCCCCTTTCTTCTTTTTATTTAAATCCCTGAAAATTTTAATGGGATGGTAAAATTGTTTCCTGCCCAACTCTCATGGTGAGTGGCTGGCAAATGATAGCAAGACATGGAATGACAACAGCTGGATTCAATCATTGCACTTAGCAGATCCATGAAATGTGGTTGTGGATGCACCAGATACTTAAAGCATCAGTAAAGAGAGTTCTTCCAGACTCCAGGCCAGACATCTGGCACTAACAGAGTTATGAGACTATCAGGGCACATGGCACATCACACACCCTATTAACAGACAGATAAATTAATCACACTGCAATTAACAGGGATACGTAATGATCTGTGTTTCCCTGTCTTTAAAGATGCATATTCAGATGGAAGAAGATACAGCAAATCCCAGAACTGTCCTACTGAGATACTGGTACTTGACAAAAAATAAAATCAAAGGCACCGTCACACCTGTCTGAAAATACAAATATATGTTTATTCAGTACAGTTCTTTTTAGGAGGAATATTACCTCACACTTTTCTCTTCAGTAGCAGCACGTTAAAGTGGAAAATCATTACATGCAAAAGAAAACATCTTCTAAAGCAAGATAGACAGATTCAACTTGAAAAGAAATATATTTCTACCCTGCAGTCATCTTGCTTTCCAAAATCCATTACTTTAAGTAAAATTTATATATGTCCCACCACATTACAGAAGTTAATGGTTAGGATAAGTATTTCCACATCAACGAGTAATAGTATTTCCAAAGCTATACTTTTTTTTTCTTTTTCCCCCCCCGATGGTGTTATCAGATACAAAAGATGCCAGTCTGAATGAAAGATCAAAACCTGGATGAAACTTAAAATAGAAAGTAAACATATGATAAATATTGTGATTTTTAGCTTTGCTAATTCACATACATATATAAATGGAATTTTTATGGACGTGGGAAAAGTTGTGCTAGCTGAAGGGTTTTTGTAAGCTTACTTAAGTAAGGTGATTTATATCATCAGTCAGTATCCAACAAAAATATATACTAAAATAATAAAATAATAATAAAATAATAATAGTAATAATAATAATAATAATAATAAACTTAAAGAAAAGCTTTTCATGTAGGTTTGTGGCTTATAGCTTAACTAAGCAATGGGTTGGTCCAGATTACCTCCAAAATTCCTTCCAACCTGAAATGTCCTATGATGCCATGAGTTGACTTCTCTAAGTCTAAAGCCTCTGAAAAGAATGATCAAGTAAATTGACCGGCAGTTATATAGCTACATAGAATATAACAAACAAATAGGGTAATTTTGACAGCATCAAAATGCAACACTGGCCCTACAACTATACTTCTTTACTGCAGCTCCCAGATGACTAGGCAAAACACCCAGCAACAACAGCCTGCTGTGCTGATTGCGTTCTCCACAAGGGTTATTACTATGGTCAAAGCCATCCCTTCAGACACAGTGAAAGCCCATAGAGTGATCCCACTTTTTCGGAAACAGTGTTAGAGCAGGGGTAGAAACCCATTTGTTAACTGGGGAATGTGTGATCAGGATAAGTTACTTCAGGTCTGGAGAACCCAAAATGACTTTCGGAACAGATTTCTCGATGCAGGCAGGTTCTTGTATGATTGGACTAGCTAGGTCTGTTTTCACTCGTGGAAAATTAATGTCTAAGAATAGAAATTAATAAACTAATTTAACAGTAACCACAAAACCTTTCCATTGAATGAGAAAAGGCTTTATAAATGGGAAATAATAGTTTCCTGTTTGAATAATCCAAGTCTATATAAAGGAGTTTAATGAAGTCTGAAGTTAACATACAGTAGCTTTTTGTTTGCTAATGTTATACTAGAGAGCTTCTGAAGAGACTTTCCTGTATGTGGCATTGAAAAAGCAGGAAAGTGATGTTTAAGTCAGGGAGGCTTCTTCCAGCTGCTTTATGTGAGCTTATCTTCTCAGAATTCCTCTGCTATGCCTAGCTAAATTGCAAGGTATGAAGAAAAATGAATAATTAAAAATTGTTAATAGAATCATATCAGCCCTTGTTTGATCTTTGTGTGCAATGCACTTGATAAAATAAAGTAACATGATGCTATAATTACAAGAAGTTTGTTAAACTAAACAAAAGTAGAATAAAACATAAACAGAGCAAGCAGGCACAGAGACTATTGAACTGCTTGTCCTACACATTTTATATTCTTCACTAATTCACATCACGGCTAGTAGAGTTTGCATCCATATCTCATTTAAAACATATTTTGCTTTTTCTGCTTCTTTGTCTCTGCCTTTGCTAGACAAAGGGAAGGAGAAATGTGAAAAAGAGGTGAGAGGATATACTGGGGCATGCTGCAGATTTGAGGACAGAGAATGATCTCTCTGACAAATTTGCTCATAACAGATGAAAGGTGAAGTTCAAATGAATTACGGAGGTCATTTCCTCTCAAGTGCAGTTAGTGTATTTTCTGCTTCTCACATGAATCTATCATGTATTATTAAGGGGGATATTTTTTATTACATTTATTTGTGCATAGTAACAAATTACATTTCAGGTTTTGCATTCGACTCCTTATTTTAAACAGCATTTTCATGTGACTTTGGAGGACATACGTATTCCACGGAAGGTAATTAACCAATTCTCTGCTCTCCAGAGAATAAGATGCTAAAAGAACATATGTGCTACACTGTCTTGGATATGAAGTCCGAAGGTCCTCCCACTCTCCTATTTACTAGAGGCTACCTGCCTAAAGCAATAAGCTTATTTTTAAGGCATTAGTACCAATCATGTACTCAGTACTAATGCCTTAAAAATAAGCTGAACTGACGTCCAAAAGTTCCAGTCCAAATAGAAACATAATTTTGCTGGAGAAATGCATAAAAACAGTTGAGTCCCCACCCCACAGTATAGCATTCCCCACATATATATCACAGTTAAAAATAGGATAAACAAGATAGGAAAAATGAACAGAAATATATTTTTTTCTAAACAGGTTAAGGTGTCTTTATTAGTACAAAGTGTCAATTACCTCCCTCTGTCCCCAACATACCAGCAATCTTTCAGTTACTTCCTGGGAACTGGGAGAACAGTCATTCTCTACTTTATTTTCAATATACATAATTTCAAACATACTTTTTAGTGGCTGCATTACAACTGTCAAGCATCTGTATCTCCACCCAATTCACAAATGCAGCCAAGTACTCAAATGTGTTCATGTATGAAAGACTGCAGTCCTTTAAAGTTCACATTTTGAGGGAAGCTTTTGGTATAAAAATGTAAATGATCCTATAGAAATGAAAGGAAAAATACGATCTACATAATAGCAGCTCAGAAAAACAGGACAATATCTCTGATTTTTATGAAATTTAAAGTAGATATTTAATGGCCTTGACTTAGGATCACGCCTATAATATTCCCTAGTTTGATGATGGTGAACACAGAAAAACATGATTGTTATTGCTCCAATTTTACAGCAAATTCCAGGTATTTTTCTCCCCCCGAAAACATATAAGACCTAAAAACAACACTAAAATACAAAAGTAAGGGACACCTACATGGTTTTTAGATTGTCCTGAGTAAGTACTTAAATGCTTAACAGCAAAGGAAGGCTACAAGCTTCTTACAAGTTTCTAATTATCCTTTCAGATTTGAACTATATGCAGAAAGCAAACCCTAAAATTGAGTCTGAAGATTTTGACAGTGTTTATGTATTAAAAATATTCCACGTAGTTTAGGATTTTGAGAACCTGAAAAGAAAGACTCTTTTTACTGTCTAGAAAGATGAGGGTTTTGAAACACTTTTCTCCTAGTATTTAATAGAGAAAGGTAGAAGGCGTACCTTTAATAATATAACTATTAAAAGAAGTTCTAAAAAAAATAAAAATAACAAAAGCAACTTTATAAAAAATGAAAAGCCTACTTGGCCATCTGAGCTCTCTTTCACAGCTTTCATTGCTTATACAAGCAATGACAAGCAATCTTAATGTTAACTGATATCTGAAGGACCTTCTGTCATACTCAGATATCTCCACACCTTTTAAAAATGCACATACTTACTATTGTAAAAATGAACCAGCAATCATGGGATCAGACACATCCTGGACAGACAACAGTAAAATATAACTGTAGTCATTGTTAAAATACCCAACTGAAGTAAGTTAAAATACTGTCTCTCAATATTCAAAGATTGTTCATCTGAGACATTATTCTGAAGTATCATATGACACCATGCAAACCAAACCAAGATCTGCAGATTCTTTAAAAAAAGCAATAATCAAGGATACAAGCCAGGACAAAATTGGATTTTCTGAGAAGGAAAAAGTTTTGTGGTCAAGACACATGATTTGCAGCCGGGAAATCTGACTTTTATTCCCAGAACTGCCACAGACTCCTTGCCTCTCTCAAAAAATGCCTTTCTGAAGCTGTAAATGCAGAAACTTTTTTTTTTTTTTTTTTTTTTTTAAGGGTTATGTTAATCTAAACTCTTTAGTACTCCAAATGCCGTTGTGGATACTTGCTTCAAGTAGTGAGTTCCCTGGCAGTCATGGTTTGCTGTGTTAATGTAGCCTAATGCATGGCATCTGAACCCGCTGGCTGTCTGCCACAAGCCTCTATACATCTAGCAGGTATCCAAAAAATACAGACATTAGGAGTGTGTAAATATGAAGCCAGATACATGGAGAAAAATCTAGCAATGAAAAGTTAACTTGAAATCATAAATGAAATTTCTCATCATCACTAAGGTTGGACGTAATCTGGTTTTACACATCTGTGCATGAAAACAGGCATAGCAATGGCTCCAAACTATATCTGCCACAGCCCAGGTACAAGAGTAGCTATGATGAGGAAGAAAGACTGCTCTGGTTTTGATGAGGAATCCTGCTTCAGCTATGCTTTTTCTCAATTAAAGCTTTTGTAAAATTAATATATTTTAGCAAGGTGTACTTTCATGAGTAGGCATTTACCACTGAAAATTCTACTCTTTGAAAAATCTCCAGGTGTCAGCATGTATGAGGTAAGAGCTGAACTAGAAAATCAAGGCTATCTACAAATGAAACTTGTTCTAAATTTTTAAGTACTGAATAAGCAAATGCTTGTATGAAGCTGCATCTTGTGGAGAAAATGCAAAGTTTGGTGCTAAATGTGATGTCAGGCCACCATTGTGGACCTAAATCTCCTAGAGCTTTCCACTCATCTGCTAGATGACTGCTTATTCATTTGATTTTAGAAATCTTTCTAATTTTCAAAGCAGTCCTGGAAGTTACTAACTTTCATTTCTGAAGCCTTTCAAAACTAAACTTTGCTAAAATTCTTACAATTATTCACAGTAATGATAAATAGTCTCTTCCTTTAATCTACTTAATTTCCTTTCTCTCTTTTTTTTGGCTGAGTTGAGAGTGTCATTTGGAAGATGAATTCTTTTCAATGTTTCCACCATACACCAATCATAGTTGCCAAAGAAAGAAACACAAAGAAAGAGAGTGCTGCTCCTTTCCAGCTCCCCAGCTGTCATGACAATAAGTTTAGGATTACAGGGGTAAGTACTGTATCTTATTCAAGAACCAATGTAGCTTTTATAACCACTTCAGAAAAAAATTCTGCAAAGGAATGCATTCGATAGCACATATGAACTTGTGTTTCAGTGAAATTAATTAAGAAATATCCTCCATTTTAGAAATCTAAGAATCACAATGAACATGTCAGTACTGCCTGTGCTAAAATGAAATATGTACAAGTAATCCTTGACTTCCAGGACTGTATTTGAATAAGCTGTTCAGCTTCAACGTAAGGCTAGTGCACATGTATAGGTGAAACATGGCTTGTCTGAAGATAAACAGGAAGGGTCTGTGATGTTATAGTTTATTAGACTTTGGAAATTAGGTACAATAAACATCTTGTGCAGTGGGTTAAAGAGATGCCAGCTGGGCAAGATTCCTTTGGCCAACAGAAAACAATCAAAAGTAAAAATTATGGAAAGCAGTCAATTTTCCTTCTAAAATACCCCATAAATATCTGCAGATATAAGACTGTACTTAATGCAAAGAAAAAGAAGTTGCTACAATGCCAAAATTTCCAGTGTTGTCTTCTGTCACTAGGACTGTTCTTATATAGAGTGTGCACTGCTCTGAAATCATGTAATTAAAGTGAGAATGACAATAATCCCCCACAACTCTCAAGGAAAGGGTTAACATAAAAGAAAGTGAAAGAATTTATTTTCTGAAAAAGACTACAAATAACTGCAAATTAAATATATGGGCCACTGAAACAGCTGTGAGTTATCAGAGTATTACTTTGGTCTAAACCTATGTTTCGTATGCTTGAAAGAACCGAGCTTACTGAAACGTGAAAAAGGTGAGTTCACATTAGATCATCATTTCTCTTTAAATCACGCGATGGGGAATATGTGTCTGACACAAATGATCCTGATTTATACTGACTGTGATAGCTGTGTACATTTTGGCTGAAAACTGTTGTGAATACCTTGCACTGAACAAGGGATTTTTCAAATTTTACTCTTTCTTCAAAAAATAGTGAGGAAAAACAATTAAACGGTGCAAGTCTGTGTAATTCACAAATATATTCATTAGAATATTTCTGCCAATCATTTCTTATTATTAGCATTAAACTAATAACTGATACTAATGAATTAAATTCATATTCTTGTATTATTCTGACAAACAACTTTGCTCTTGGCTGTTGTTCAGGCAATATGCCGGATGCCTGTAGTTCTGAAAAGCTTTTTCAGCCTCAATACTTCCTTCCAGAATGAAACCAACTGCAGCTCCCAGAGCTAGTAAAAGATCTATGACCACTTAATGCTCACAATTTCAAAGGTTTAAACACAGTTTAAAGAGCAGTTTTCTCTCTGCTCCCCAGATTATTCTCCAGATATGTTTTCTTTACACTGTCAGTTAATAAACTGGCCCTTAAGAATATATGCAGAAAATATGCACAAAGTATGCATAAAGAATAGAAGTAATTTCATTTTAGCAACATTGCTGAGATACTTAATGTTAACTGCAAAAAGTTGGGTTTCAGCTCTTGCAAATCTACAGAAAGCATTCAGAACTGAACAGTTTAAAGCACACAAAACATAGAAGCAGTTTAGCTAGGCATTCAAGATGGTCTTCTATATTTCCCAGCTAGTCACTATAGGAATGTAAAAGCAAGTAACATCACTGCCTAATCTTTCTATACACTTTTTACTATTTTCTAAAACAGGTATGTAGAAATATTTTTCATGCTTTGAGGTAACTGCTGCCTTCCCAGCTGCAATCACAGAGCACCACAACATTAAATGTTTCAGCACACCAACTGTGCCAAACAGAAGCATCACTGTTTTCAGCCACTGCAACAAATCAGTTGGATGGACATTTTTGGTACTTCATAATGAGTATGCAAGAAAAGGCATTATGTTCAAATTTATCCAAAAGTTTTTCGTGACCAGAAGCATTGCCTATACATTCCTGGTAGAATTTGAGACAGTAACTTCATAGCAGGGCCCAGCTGCCCCCCAGTGACAGCAGCAAGATTTTTAATATTCACTTTCCTGGAATCAAAAATAAGAACAAGAATTCGGCAAAATCAGACAGGGTTGTGAGACATCCTATCTGTCAATTTTGATGGCTGGTTTCTAGGCTTCTGCTTAGCTGAAATCCCAGTGACTTGAGTGAGGTACATCAACTACATGTTTCTAGTTTAGTAATGTTTTCTATTCCAAAGCACACAACAAACCATCACACATGTTAAAGATTTCTAAAATTTCTTGCAATTCGTGCTCTTCTGAATTCTTTCTTGTGGAAGATCCTAGACACTTTAGTGTTTTGGGTTTTTCTCTGCAGGAAATACAGATATAAAATGTGAGGAAAAAAAATTTAAACATCTGTGCCTCTCCTGAGGCTTTACATTTTATTTACTGATTTCCCGAGCCAATAGTTTTGTTTTTTCTTTGTAAATTACACATCAGTGTATACTGAGTTGAACAATTGTCCCTTGTAATTATTATCATTATTTTTTATTTTATTATTGAAAATCTGCACATCTAACTGCTTTAGTTAAAGTGGAATCCTACTCCAAATGGACAGTATACACTTTTAGTCCTGAAGTCTGCTCCAGGTCATAATGAAGTAAATGGAAATCTTAACAGAAACTTTTGTGGCAGCTGGATGGAGCCTGTGATATGCACACTAATGGCTTTCTTTAAGTAGTGCCAAGGACAATTAATCATTTGTTTCAAACTCAGTTAGTTTTAGATTATTTGTAACACTGCCTTATTTTAAAAGCATATACATAGCAAGATATAGCAAGAAACCATGGAAATTATAGTTCAATAGTCTAAAAATATGTTTGGGATTGGTTCCTCCCTCTGCTGTTAGTATGGCAGTAAGCAACTTACTTTAGTCCACTGTCACAGTCTACCTTGTGCAAATATAAGGGGGGGCATAATTTCTATGGAGGAATGAAAACACCTGAGGATCCACCTCAATAGTAACTCTGCAGGTACTATTATGGTTTTCACATATTCTTCTGTGCATTAAAAAAGTAAAAACCTCAAGAAAAACATATCTTTAGAAAAGAAAATACCGAGCTTAATATTTAACAATATGTTGTGCTATAGTAACCTTCGAACATCCACTGGAATGATGGGACACTATCATAATGATCTATTCAGGAACAATTTTAAATGTCATTCATCTTTGCTTTTTGATGTATACTTAATAGTTGGAAACTACTACACAGCTATGTATCTTGCTAGCAAGAAGTACAGCCAGTTATTGAAATTTAGAGAAATGTCAGATAAATATTCTGAAGGAGAGAGAGCTGTGGTGCAACAGTTTCTGCCATTGGTACCATCTATCAAATACCAGCCTTTTAGTAGTGTGTGAAGAGAAAGAACATTAAGAAGAGCATATTAATATCAATTTGCTAGAATACTGCAATATTCCATTTGAAGAAAGAGGTACAGACTTTCAGCTGGGGACAAAGTAGAATGTCTTTCTGTTATCCTGTAGTCAATAAGCAGTGTAAGCAATTTTCCTTAAGACTTATGTAGAATTTACAGAAGCATTAGTCTTCCCTCGTGAATCCAGCCCTTCAACCCACTAAAACATCATTGCAGTTTAGCCTTGTTGGGATTTTCAGTTGAGGAGCCAAATACTGAAGTACTTACTGAGTTGAGGTTTTCCTCAAAGGAAAAAATTTCAAACTGAAAAATGTTTCAAGTTCAAGGAAAAATGAGAAGCACTTAATTTGTCTTCTCTGAAGTACTATTGGGACTACACAACAGGGATTCCCCAGAGAACCAGTCCGTAACCATTTAGATGTCCTGAGGATGTCTGGGGCCTCTGCCCCTCTAGGAACGCTACAGATAATATCAAACTGGTGCCTATCCTTCCTGCTACAATTTGCTAAGCTAGATTTATGAGACGTTGAGCTGGTCTGAGCCTTTCTTTTGCATGTTTCTGTAGCCCTGTTACTATATTCTAGCTCACAATTGCCACTCTCAAAGGCATTTTTGCCTATAATGGTGAATATCAAAACCTAACAATTTTTAGATTTTGGATGTGTGTAGGAAGCTGAAACCCCATCTCTCTTCATAGTACTTTTAAAACAAGGAAGAGATATGATCTTTTAATGTTTATAAACTATTTCATTTAAAAAGAGTCCATGTAGACTACAGTTTTTCAAAAAGAAACATGCATTAATTTATCAGTTAAGTGAGTATTTTGTTCTGGAGATTTTACATTTTTACAAGATGCATTAGCCCTCTGCTCCCTCTACCTCTGGCCACAGTGCTCAAACCATCTGTAAATTTCTCATTTCAGTGACTTGTCAGTGCCTGCCCGCTTGTTCAAAAAACAGCAGAACAGGCTCCTGGGTCAACAAATAACAATGGTAACTTTTGTTTTCTACAATTCCTGACCCTATCTTGCATTCCTAAAATACAATGGGGATTTTAGATACTCAAATCTCCTTACTTGCACAAAGAATAAAAAAGCAACATGCTGTCAGAATATTTTTCTCTCTGTTTGAACTTAGTGATTCAATCACTTTCAGGAAATTCCCCAAAGCTTAAAAATGGGGGGTTGACTCTCTTGTTTCTTGCTTACAGATAACTTTAATGGAGCGGAAATGTATTAATATATTTTCAGGTTAAGAGCAAGCAGGGTTTCTTGGGAGAAGGTTACGCTTTGCCAGCAGTTAAAATGCTGGTGTGATGATTTCTCATGGACTTCGTTTCATCCCTTCCAGACTCTCAGGCACACACATCACCCCAGCCTGGCCACTTCTCCCAACTACTGTCCGTGTCAGGGCAGAGACCCTGTGTGATGAAGGATCCTTCTCACCAGCCCTGTTATACTCCTCAAAGCCCCCCCTAAAAATGAATCACCTCGGAGGTGCTAAATCGGGCTAAAAGCATCTTCTGATCCTCTGAAGAGTGAAAGGGGAGAGACAGAGAACTGAAGCAAGGCCAAGCCCTTGCCCTGGCTTCGGCGAGCACAAAGACATAAGTCTGCATTTTCATGGGTAACTGGTGAAGCACGAGGAATGCAACATGGGTCAAGTGAGTTAGAAGCAAATCCCAACAAAGGCGGCATCTCTCTGCTACTTGAGAGCCTTCTCAGAAACTGCAGCTACAGAAGAGGTACCAACAAAGTTTTCTGCAAAATTCCCCTTCCCATGCTTCTGTTTTTATTTTTATTTTTATTTTTTTCCAGATAATAAGAAAAATCCAAAATGTTCTCCTAGTTGAAAGGAGAACATGGACAATGTAACAGAGCAAATAGGTACCACATGTTACATTTTGGTTCCTTTGCATCTTTCACTCACTTAATTTTAGGACTAAATTGGATGCATTCAGTAGGAATCTTCCTCCTTTGAAAATGTCACTGTGACTGATGACAAAGCTGGAGAAGATAAACATCACAAAATGCTGTCAGGAGAGATGTAGGGGATATATATTAACTTTGATGTAAGCCTTTTATGGCATACATAAAAATAAATGATCTTAAAAGTTAATACCAATCACTGCACACATATATGTGAAATCATAAGAGCCATCAGTGAATTATAGATCAGCATCTGAGTAACAGGACCCGTGTGCTACAGCATTGGATAAATCACATTTACATAATCCAGCTGTGCTTCTCCACACATATCTCTGCAAAGCATCATTTCATTACCAAGACTGCTTCTCTCTGTGAAATGTAAATCTTGCAGTAGAGGCCTGCTGAGCTGCAGGGTTGAGTGCAGTGCAACTCCTCCATGCTAATTAACAAACAAGCAGGCTCAATCTCAAAATAAATGTCGATCCTTGTGATTAGAGAAATTGCTGTATTGGCATTTCTTTACTACCTAAAGAAAGTGACTTCAGAGTCCTGTCTTTAAATGCCAAACCACAGCACACTCTCAGACCTAGGCTATCACTCAAGTCTGTCCCTCTTCATATTCACTCTATCATTACTCTGCTTTTCTCATTTTCTCCTTTTTAAAATGAAAATATTGTAGGGCAACTTTATAACAGATGTTTATCAGTATAGGTATAGTAGGTACATAACAATTTAAAGATGTATAATTTAACACACATTTTACTTTTCAATAAAATTAAACATAATCAAATTAAGACAGAAAGCATTAAGACAGAAGACACCCGAAAGCAATTATATTACAACAGGAGCAGGCTTAGGAAAGGGGCAGAGGCTAGAATAAGCTAGAGCTCTCTCTAGCACAAGTCAGGGAAAAGATATGGCCTAGCACATAACAAAGGAAACCACTATTATTATCCATCCCAAGAGTGATTTGGAAGGAAAATTTTCTTGCAGTTCAAAAAATGAAAGCACATAGTTTTGAAACCACCAGCTTGCTTTTTTTTCCTACTGTCTGAAAGCATTTTCCATAAAAATTTTGTTACCAAACCTTTCAAACAAAGCAGCTGCAACCTGAGATTCTTGCTCTTTCCCTTCCCAGGACAGATATAATCAAGGCCAGTGCAATCTGCTTCACTGCTGTAGGTAGATATATTGGAGCCCACTGCTTCCAATTCTTCTCCTGAATGCTTTCCACATCTGTTCCATCCTTCCATTTGTGGCAGGATACCCATTTCCATCAAGTCCCTATAGGCACAGTGGGTCATGCACAGGAGCCGTTTCTTAGCATTGGTGCAAATTATTCCTGATAAATGGAAAAGTGGTATCTTGTTTTGACTGAAGGTCTCTGCATTAAGGGCACTCATCCTCCTCCCCACACCCACAGAGATTTCCAGTGGAAAGAAAGCCAGGCATGCAGGCATGGGGGGACTTGCTGTGCATTCCCATGGAGCACATGACTTGGGGCTGAGAACCAGAAGTCACACCTTAAAGTACAGCTCTGGGGGCTGCCTGTTACACTGACAGAAAGGTGCTACAACCATGCAGGTTTTTGCAAATGTTTTTGTCTAATTGGGAATGGATGAACATCTTAGGGGATGTGCCTTTGACTCAGCAGCTTGTGCCTTGCATAAACACACTTCATGATTGACTTTTATAGATGCATTTGCCAAGCGTAGTACCTAGCTGGGAAAGGAGTTTGTTACTTCCAAATATTTGCTCCATTCTTGTTTTATAGCCAAATTACTCTTCATGTATAGTTCATAAGTTTTATATCAAAATTGGAAACTCAAACTGGGACAACACCAATTTTACTGTTCAGATATTGGTTTTTAAGGATTTAGTCCAGTCTAACTTATGCATACTTTCTTGGGTTGGTGAACACAAGTAGAAACAAATCTCTACGAAAGCTTCTCTCCAGAACTCCCGTGCTATATTTTCATTGTCACATTAAAATTTTCTCCCATTTAATCCACACATAATCCTACTCTCTTCTCTTTCTTTGCTGCTTATGAATGTCACAGTTTTCTTTAGCCATGAAACATTTATTCACTCAAATGACTCCTTAAACCACACTACTTCACCTGGCAAAACTTTCAGGGATGGTCTTTAATTCACTCACTTGACCACAATGATGCTGTTCTCCCAGTTCCTCTGAACAGTGGCTCAAAGTTAGGTTACATTGCATTCACCAGGCAAGGATGTATGTCTTTTCTGCTTTTTGCCTCTGAGGAATGGATGGAGCTCAGCAGATGAGCTCTTATTTTATATTTGACAATAAAATTGGTTACACATATAGAAAAAAAATGTTAGTCATAACATACACTGCTAGATATAGTAGCAGCAGAGGAGTGATGATTCATTCATAATCTGCTTGACAAATAGCTACCAGAAAGAGAAATCTAAATGTGATGATGTGCATGATAGTGTCAGGATACTTTCCATCTCAGTTCCTGTTTGGTTTCAGGCAGCCAGAAATATGCTTGCCCACGAAGTAAACATACTCCATTCCCCTCTACTCCCAAAATATTAAGAGAATATCCAGTTCATGTGCAAAAGAAATAAGCATTTCCTTCTATTCTAATTAACTGGCGCTGCTGTGTCTTAAAGACTCCACTTGTCAAAACATGTGTAACGTGTATCAGTTTGCTATTAGTAATGATGTTAACAATGACCTGTCAGATTAACTAAAAACAAGTGAATTAGGATTGCCTGTGATACAGACAGAAAGCCTGATGAGGACATCAAAACTAACAGAATAGTTTCAACTCTGGTGGTCTTTCAGGATTATATAAGACATACTTTGAAAGGTCAGAAACAGTTAATCAGCTTAACATAGAAAAGTCAAGCAGAACCATCACTTCAGAAAGATTTCTAAACAATATACATGCCTTGGTTTTTCCCCTTCTCCCCTCTCTCTCCCCCTGCCCCCCCACCCCCAAAAAAAGGGGGGGGGAGGGTGGAAGGAGGGGGCGTATTAAGAGCTTATTATAAAAAGTATCTTTGCTACATTCTGATGTATTCTGTTATAATCATATGTCTTCTTTGCAGTCCTTTCTAGACATAAAAATATAGCTGGAGTTTAGAAGGACTATAATTCATTACAACAATTCACCACCTCAGCTTTTTTGTGTTGTTTAATTGAATGAATAGAATATTTTGATCAATAAAATATTTCTTGATCTGAAGGTTGTCTTTAGGAATGAAAAGGCTTTCCAGTATACTTTGCAACTGAACAGGAAATAAAGCCTACAGTAAGTAAAACATCCAGTGGCCTCCTTAGGATCATACAGGAAAAGACCTGAATTTAAAGCTCTATTTGTCTATATTCTAAAGCATAGGCCTAAATCTCCTGCCTAGAAGAAATACTTCTCTTTGTCCATCCACTTTTCAAATACTGATATGCAACCGAAAGAAGAAGAAGAAAAAAAAAAAAGATATGTATTAAAATTAACATCAGTGAATGGAAAGGGCTTATAGATTTTCTATGAATGTAATGCTGTCAGATCTGTGGATTTTAATTAAGTGTTTGTTTTTATTTAAGTCAAACCTCATGTTAAAATATATTGGCACACCATTTCTAACTATATTTGAAGTTGGTATGATTCAAATAATGCATTTATTATTAAAACAAGAGATAGAAATTTAGCAAGTTCTTAGCACATGCAATGGATTCAGAATATACAGGGAATAAACATGTAGAGGATTAGAATATCCTGGGGAAGGACATATTCTTGCTATATGTACTTTATGTAAGCACCCGAAGCATTCCAGTTTTTGCTGTCTTGGAAATAGAGAAGAGGTCTGACGTTTATGTCTAAGACCTGATTCTGGGTCACAAAAGCAGAGTTCAAAGGAAAGAGACAGAATTAGTTGCTAAGAGACCGCAGCTACTGAGCACATGCTGTTATCTAATGATATGCAATGAAGGCTTTGCAATGAGAGAATGTGTAATGTATCTCTACATACCCATAATGCCTGTCATTTACTGAGGGTAAAATACCCTAATAATAGCAGAGGAGGTCCCTCATTGTAAGTTAAAATATATAAATGCCTAAATAGAAAAATAAAAGTCCTAAGGACTAAAATCTCTTGATTTTATTCATTCTTCATATGTTTTAGGGCACATCTCTGTTACTAATTTGCGGATATCAACACTTATCTTATGATCAGCAATATAAACTTCCATAACACTGAAGCACACAGAAGAAAGCAGTCACTACCCGCTTGTTAATTCCAGAAGTAAAAAGATTGTATGTGATGTCCAGATGACACAGTTCCACTTTTGTCTATAACAGGCTTTTAATTGACAGTGTCCTTGTTAGAAAAAGTCAGCTTTGGGCTTCACCCTGAACACAAGGCAAAACTTTATGTTAGAACCATCAAAAAAGGCAAGCTATTTCAGCATTCTCCAGATTCAGATTGCAAAACCCAAGAAACTGTAAAAATACAGGGAATTCCATTTAAGACTCTATTTTCTTTATTTATTCTACTCACTGCACTTAAAAGTTTCACCAAACTGCTGCAAGTATATCAGAAATGTAAGGAGGACAAGACAGTGCTGCTCCTGAAGCTCCTTTGCTCTAAAGTGTTCCTTATACATTTTTCCTTGAGTAAAGTATTCCCCTGATTCTATGATTCCTCCTCCCTGCTCCTGAACATGCAGAGGATTAGGCAGTCCAGGAGCTGTAGGAAATAACCAGCCACCCCAAAGCAAGACATTCTAGCTCAGCCATCAGTGTCATGAGCTAGATTCATCATCCTCTGAAGGTCTCTCTACCCTCTGGCTATAAAAGACCCTTACATAGCTGAAACCCATCACCAAAGTTTTATGTAGCAATAATTTGGTAAAATCAATTGTATTCATACTGTCCTAATCTGGATTTGGATTAGGTTACTCATGTAGTTACCCAGATCCAGTACCCAGATGCACAGCCTTTCACTTAAATTTCTTCATGCGATTCATGCAACATACTCTAGCACAAAAAGGTAGGTTGTTTAGAATAAAACCAAAGCCATGCTACTCTCTGCTTTTCCTTCCAATAGCATACTAAAAGGTAACTTTAAAGTTGTCTTCCGCACTGCCTTTCAAGAGAGTCTTTCCCCAGCACTGCTCTACCCCATGCCAGTGTCTTTTTCCAGAATAAAGTGGCCAGAGGGAGAGTGAAGCTCTTGTTCCTGGTTGCTAGCTGATGTGAATAATGATGCTTCCCTGAAGCTGTGAATCTGGTGTATGTTATTCATTCACAGAGCTGCAACGGTTATTTGCTTCTTAGCAAAATTATTGAACTAATAAAGTGTAATTGTTCCTTTGCAGCTATTGTGGTCAGTCACATATCCAGCTGTTGTGAATGTGTACTCTATTCTCTTGCCAAACTCCTCAATGAAATTTTCAGAGAAACAAAACATTATGACATTCCTCTCTTAATGCATG